>NC_092768.1:36933541-37215806 GCF_047496795.1 Chiloscyllium punctatum
TCTCAAATGAATTCTGCTGTTCTTTTGTAGCACCTCAACTGAAAATGCATGTGTTTGCAACTCACAGACTCACAAATTTATCAGTTACTGCCAACAATGAAATGTTGGGTCCAGCTTAATCACCTATCGCCACAGGCAGCTCTCGGATGGAAGATAGATGGAATTATCTGCATAATTCAACTAATGGTGCTTGCACAGCGAAGTAGTGTATCTGATTCGAGTGAGCACTTATTATTGGGTCGATTTACCACTGTGCAGTTGAGCTGATGTGGATCACGAACTGCAGTGAATCAAGACAAATGTATTTGAAAACAGATCTCTCCAATGCTCTGACCCTATTTTTGATAGTCCCAATCGATGGATTTAACAAAGTTAAATGGTCACCTGTTTCCATGGAGTGGTATTCACTCCAACAGTATTACCACCTGAAGTACGCATGTGCTGGAGTCAGTTTTCAGTTTTCTAAAATATTGTCACTCTGGCATACCACGGACACTGGCTTATTTTATTGAAACACTCTTATTACTTGCTGGGTTTTCTTACAGAAAATGTTTGCGAATCCACCATATTTACTATACTTTCTTCTCTTTCTACAGCAAATGTGGTGTCGATTCTGATCCTGTCCAGGGGAAAATGTGGCCTCTCCACCTGCACCACTTGCTATTTGTTGGCCATGGCAATGGCGGATCTACTATTCCTTATCATGGGAGTCGTATTGCTACAGATCAATTCATATTATTTCCCAATTTCTTTGTTGGATATCAGCCCAGTTTGCAGCATTATTCTTATTTTGCTTGATACCGCCACAGGTTGTTCTGTCTGGTTCACTGTTGCATTCACCTTTGATCTATTTGTGGTTATTTGTTCCCAAAGTCTGAAAGCAAAATATTGCACTGAAAAGACTGCAGTTATGGTTCTAACGGCAACCTGCATTTTGATAAGTATAAAGAATATTCCCTTCTATTTTATCATGGAAGCAGGAGAGATAATTAACAATGTTCCCTGGTTCTGTAAGTTTAAACAAAGCTATTATACTGAATCTGGATGGGTGATGTTTAATGTGTTTGATAAGATTTTAATTCCACTGCTCCCATATGCTTTAATATTGTTGCTCAACACTCTAACAGTCAGGTATATTTTAGTGACCAGCCAAGTCCGCAGAAAACTGAGAGGTCATAGACATAGAGCAAATCACAGTTATCTCGAGATGGAGAACAGACGGAAATCTATCATTTTACTCTTCACCATATCTGGCAATTTTATTCTTCTTTGGTTCTTATACATTTTAGATATCTTATATTACAGCATGACAGGAACTGATCTGAAATATTACAATGTTTCTTTCTCTAACTTCCGACCAGCGCGATTTATGCTCGTGGATCTAAGTTGTTGTTCAAATGCATTTATTTATGGCATAACTCAGTTCAAGTTCAGGGAACAGTTCAAGAAGGCAGTAGCATATCCTTTCAAAGCAATTATTCGATTAATCAATAAATGAAACAACTGTGAGTATTCCATTGGTTGGCAGTTTTTGCAGTACATGACGATTACATTTATCCAGGAATTTCCAGAAGAAACATGGCTGGGAATCTCAAAATGGTTACAATTTTTGAAGAAACACTTCTTAGGTTTCGGACATGGTTCCACTTACATAAACAGCAACAATAAATTACAGAAGCTGGAAATTAGAAACAAAAGTGTGAATGGCTGTAAAACGTCAGCACGTATACTAACATCTGAAAAAGAAAGCACATTTAACGTTCAGGTCCAGAAACCCTTGTTAAATCTGCTTTCATTGTTGTCTTCACACTAGTTTTTTTGGGGGGGAAGTGTTTGTTTAGGTATGTAATGGAGAAATTCATTGGCAACGTCCAGAGTAACCATCTTCTCTATTCTTAGGAAGTCAGCGTTCATCTGGACTGAGAGAATTACAATATTTTGCCTTCGAAGCGTTCTGCATTATGGACTGGTTACACAATCCAATTGCTTACAAAATTGGATTGATGGTGGGAGGCAGAGTGTAGTGGCATACCATTCTTCTTCAGATGGGAGGCCTGTGACCATAGTGTACTGCAAGGTTTATTGTTGGGTACCTGTTGTTCATTATTTATATAAACAATGTGGATAAGATTATAGGAGGCACCTTTCATAAGTTTGTGGATGATCCCTTTTTTTAATAGAGTATAGGGAAGAAGGCTATCTCAGAGAACAAGGAGTGCTTAGTCAACTGGGCCAGTGCGCAGAGGTATGGCAGAATGGGGTTAATGTGAATAAATGTGTGGTGCTGCGTTTTAATAAGACAAACCAGGTCAGAATTTATACAGTTAATGAGAGGTCCCTGCGGAGTGTTATCGAACAGACAGCTTTGGGGTCATGTATATCGTTCCATGAGAGTCACATCACAGGTTGGCAGGGTGGGGGAAAAGACGTTTGGCATGCTTGCCGTTATTGGTAGGAGTATTGAGGAAAGGAGTTGGCACTTCATGTTATGGCTGCAAATAAAACGGTGTTAAGGCGATGTTTGGAGTACTGTATGTAATTTTGGTCGCCCTGTTTTAGGAAGGATATTATTACACTGGACATAGTCCAAAAAACTTACAAAGGCTTTACCGAGTTTCAATTAGAGAGGGAGGTTCGGTGGATACTGGGACTTCATCCCTGCAATGTCGGAAGCTGAGTCACAGCATCAAAGTGTTGTACAATTCTGCTCGGCCTGCTGTTGGGCAGATGTTATTAAACTGGAAAGGGTGTTGTTAAGATATACAAGGATGTTATTGAGACTGAAAAGTTTAAGTTATAAGGCAAGGGTGGATTGGATGGGACACTTTTTTTTGCTGGAGTGCAGGAATCTGGGGATTGATCGGATAGAGGTTTACAAACTCATGAAAACATGAATAGCCAACGTCTTTTCCCAGGCTAGGGGAATCTGAAACTAGAGTTTATAGATTTAAGGTGAGAGGGTATCGACGTTTTCACGCAGAAGGCCGTGCCTACATGGAATGCACTATCAGAAACAGCTGTAGAAGCGAGTAGAACCACAACATTTAAGACATTTTGACAGGTGCGTAAATAGGACACGTTTATCCGAATGTGGAGCAAATGCAGGCAAATGGGATTAATTTAATTCAGGGCATCTGGTCGGCATGGACAAGGTGGTCCAAAAGGTCTGTTTCTGTGCTATGCAATTCTTACTCAAATTCATACCAAATTTAAAGCATATGTAGTTCACTCAACACTATGAGTCTATGCTTCTGATGTCTTGTCTTGCACATCACCTTTTTTTTCCACAACAGACCGGGTTTTCAGCACATTTCTATTTTTTTAATAACCTCATGCATTTCAAGTTATTGGTCTGAGCCAAAATATTTCCTAGTAATCTGCCCAAAGCAGTGAGATTTTGAAAACCTTCTGCAAGATTTTCCCGTCACATATCGTGTTTGCTCCAAAAAAAAATCGTGAGCATTTCAATATTGTCACATAATCTGTGAGCCCTGTATTCTCTGTGTTGCGATAGTATCTTATTCAGCATTGGAATGCTCAAAGACATTGACTTTGGTCTTTTCAACACATTCAGTTGCCTCACGACCAACTCCATTCTTCACACTGACAACTGTCCAAGGATGAAGAAAGTTTTTCACTTCATTCATTGACTTATTTCATCTCCCATGTGCTTCGAGCTACGTTTTCTGAAAAATTGAAATGACACCTACTTAGAACTTCTTCTCTCAGGATTAACTAATTCCATACAATCCGACTGCATGCCACCTAATGGGGTAAACTTCATCCTGTCCTTCCTATCTCCGTACATGAACATTTTTCATAGTCGGAGTCATAGAACATGTATTTGGACCGAAGTTTTCTCCGTAAGTTATTTCTCCAAAGGTCCCTCCATTAACTGTATACTTTCATCTTGCCTTTGAACTTTGAAAATGCATCAGATCGCAATTGCCTGGATTAACCTCCATCCGCAATGTATTCACTAAACTTCTGAATCATTTTCATCTTATTGTATCTTTGATAAGCTTTCTCATGATCTTTAACTTCGTCATCTGTGCTTCAGTTGCAAACATACTGATCATATATAAACAACTGAGGTCTGAGCACTGATCCTTGTGAAATAATACTGATCACAGAACTCTAGTCAGAAAACATCACTTCAACAACGACTCTTTGTGTAATTTGACGAAACCATTTTTGCATCCAATTTGCCAGTTTACTGTGGATCTCGTTCTATGTAATCTTCTGCGCCACTCGATCGTAGTGGACCTTATGAAATGCGTCAGTAAAATCAATGTAGACAACATTCACTGGCCTTCCTTCATCAATCATTATTGTGGCTTCCTCAAAAGAAGTTCAGGCAAAGCATCTCCCACAAAAAAAACACGCTATCACCGATCTGTTCATCATTTCAAAATGTCAGTAAACTCCACACCTGACATTCCAACAGAAAGGAACCAGAACGGCAAGACTGCAGTCTTCTGGGATTTTGGATGAGGCTAAAGATGATATAAATTTCTTTATCAAGGTCCTAGAAATCTCATCATCATGTACGTCCGTCTGTATCCCGGATATATTCCCTCAGTCGCTGGTTCATACCTACATTAATGCTTTTGAAAACATCCAGCATCTCCTCCTTCTTTATGTGCACATCCTTCTCTAATTACAACATCATCCGTTTTGTTCTCCTTACTGATACCAATGCGATGTACTCATGAAGGGCCTCACACATTTCATTATGCTGTTCTCGTAAGTGTTGTCCTTTGAATTAGTTTCCTTTCGCAAGGTACCCCCTTGCTCCCAATTTCTTATAAAATGTCTCGTGATGCTCCTTAAACATGTTTAGCAAGAACACATCTCAGCAACATAGGCAATGTTGTACACAGTACTCCAGATGTGTTTCACTCCACCAGATACGTATATAAATGAAATCTGACATGAAATTTCCACGTTGTATGAAATTTGAATTTGTTTAGAAGTTCCTGCAAAATAAATCCTAACGTTCTGTTAGAAATCCTACTTCTGGTAAAAAAAACCAAACAAATCCATATATATTCTCTCCCTTCTTTTGACCAATTAATCTTTAATTCATGCTAACAGCCTGCCTCGGATACCAGGATATTTAATTCTCTACAATGACTGTTGAATTAGAAGTTTGCATAATGCATTTTGAAAATATCGATACAATATATCCACTAGGTCTTCTTTTCTATGGTACACTACTTTCTCAAATGACTGCAATATATTGACTAAGTAGAATGTAATGTTCACAAAGAAATGTTAACCTTACCGGGTAAACTGCAACTTATGTAGTGCACTGCTATGCCTTTTCAAAAGAATCTTCTGCTTGTTCTTTTTTCACCATTTTCAGATGTCACTGGCCAGTAGTTTCTTGTTTTCAAAAATCAAAATGTAACAAATCCAGCTAATAACTATACCATTCGTTCACTCTTAATCATCACCAAAGGTTAGCTTATTTGGATCCAAACCAGAATAAGTATTTCTTCAAGCGGATTGTTCTTTTTTTCCCTAAAGCTCTAGATATAATTGACGCTTTGTCTAAAAAGTTCTATAGTGAAAATACAGATATTACCATGATCTTGTTTTTTTATTCCATATCATTTCGCCAAATCCTTGGGATAAAACCTCAAAACATCGTTAGTGGTTCCATTTACAATAAATAACCCAGTGATTTGATTTTATTTTCATATCAGTTGGTTAGATTTATTGCCCACAAAATGAACAGGTCTTGAACTGCTGCATAGGCACAGCCATTTATGCAGAATCTCAGACATTAGCTGTGTGTGTCCTCAAATATGGCCTATGCTCATTTGTACAGGTGGTCAATGAGGAAAACAACTGCTGTGAGGATTCAACCATCTTCCTCAGTATCATAGCTTAATTTCATACCGTAATTTATGGAGTTAGAGGAGCATTCAAAAACTTGACTGACAATGCAGTCTAGGAGAAAGTGAGGACTGCAGATGCTGGAGAGTTAGAGTCGAAAAGCATGACGCTAGAAAAGTACAACAGGTCAGGTAGCATTCGAGGAGCAGAAGAGTCGACGTTTCGGGCAGAGCCCTTCATGAGGAATCGCTTCTCCTGCTCCTCGATTGCAGCCTGATCTGCTATACGTTTCCAGTGCCACCCTTTTCGACAATTCGGACTGTCAATGTCAGTGATCTCGCCAGTAGACGAAAATATAACATAATTACTCACTCCAACAAATAAACTAACTCACCAGACTCTGCATTATAATCGAAAAGCATGCCTTACTTCTGAATAGCCCACTTATATCCACAGGAAAGTGTGGAGAGGGGAAAATGTAAGACAATAAACAATCCAGACTGAGAGGGGGAGAGAAAGGTTTTCGGCTTGGATTAAACTCCTTTTAGTTCCTGAAGGTGGGACGATAGAATAAGTGAGTGCAGAGGTTATATGGGTGACTTCCTTCACTAATTATTGAATAAAAAACGATCCTATATGATGGAAATCCTTTTACTATGGTCAATGATGGAATTTGCTCACACTTCTAGTAATGATATAACAAGAAGGGCATCACTGCTATGAATATAGCGCAAAAGGGGATTTATTTGAATGTCGCAGGGGTCTGAAGATTTCATTTTTGAGGAATAGACACGTTCAGACTGTGTTCAGGTCTGCGGAGACCAACGATTTATCTAACTGAGATCTGAAAAATGACACAGTGCTGTCATATAGTGAAGGGAAGAATATGGAGAGATGAATTACAATGGCTAACCAATTAAGGCAATTCCCAGAAAGTTTAGAGGAGACAATGGCAAAATGTTTTCAACGAAAGGGCACAGTTTGTCTGAAATTTTCTGCCTGTTTTTGGTACTTAAAGTTAAAATGCATTCGTCTTGGCACCTAAATTGACCTGGCCTACAAAGCAATGCAGCAGAAACCGTAAGGTTGAATTAGATTGCACAACTAGTTCACGTAAGTGAAGCAGTACTGTGGAACTGAAGCGCCCCTTTCTGTGTCCTGTCCTTTCCATCGTGTCATGGTTGGATTTGTTTTGTTTTTTCCATAGTTCGACACAGGTCTCAGAGATACCACTAGCGCCTCTGAGGATAATTCGCACTTCAAATTGTGTCTCAGCTTCATTTAATATTTTTGATAATCTTTTGATTAGTTATTTTAAGAGATATTCTTCCTTAACATATTGAAATTTCTGGTATTGATAATAGTGTATAGATAACTCCAGATTTAAGGGATATTCCAATGCGATCAGCCTTGGAACATGTAAGAAATGATGCAAAAATTAGTTCATCGTCGCATTAATAATGATGCTACCCCACAGAAGTAGATTAATGCAGGTATTTCTGTACGTGTTTCATATTTTAAAACAAATCAGCTGGGTTTGTGGTGGAAGAATGTAACACAGGGAAATAAGCAGAATAATATCGAGGTCCTTGTGCACACGGCCATAGAATATGCGACATTGAAGAGGGCAAGGTCACTCAGTCCCTCAGGCGTGGTCTTCAAGTAAATTGCATTGAGAATCATTACAACCACAATCTTTATTACCCAGAATGTCATAGTCAGTTATGTTATTTGTAAATTGACATCCAGCATTCACAGATTTAAAATTATTCATCGATCATGCATAGATTGTTGCAAAGAAAGGATATACACATTTCCATTCAATAGTCGTGAGGATGTGTTTCTTCCTTTCACTCCTCAATAGGGTCCTCACAATTTTTCGACTATGTCCCACGATCCTGTTCTCCAAAGCAATAGATAAACATTTATCCAAACCAACTGTCTGCCCACCTTCATTTCAGGAGATATTCAAGGGTATGGATCCTAACTTCTCATGTTTAAAGACTTTTTTTTTTGTCTCTACTTATACCTTAAAACGTTACCAGTAAATGATAGGCTGGATGCTCTCTCAATGAAAAACATAATTGTTATCGGTTGTGAAGTTCACAAATGTTCACAGTATTCTAGTTCTGGTTTATCTATGGCTTTGGATTACTGATCTATGAAGTCCACACATTTTTTCTAGCTCTCTGAACTTTATGGCCTAGACATGACACATTTCTGAAGTCCATAACAGCCCTTCAAGTCTCTGTGTCATCCATTTTCCAATTCAAATGTTTCTTTTGCCCTAAACGGCTGATCACACATTTGACAGGGAAATCCATTTGATTCAATTTGGTTTATTTACTTAGGCTAATTATATATCTTTGTGCATTTACCTTTTGATCTATACATCCCGCAATGCTTCTCGTTGCTTTATCATCTGCAGATTTAGATAAGTCTCATAGACCCACATTATTAATAGGCTGAGTGACTAATCAAAGACAACCAGCACATGAACAGTGAGGAGGAGGTGCTGGAGCCTTGGAAACGGGTAGAACTGCATACATCCCCTGAACTTGACCAAGTGTACCCTTGAACTCTGTGGGAAGCTACGGACGCGATTTCTGGGCCCCTTGTTGAGAGATTTGTAGCATTGATATTCGCAGGTAATGTGGCGAAAGACTGGAGGTGGCTAACGTGGTGCCACTGTTAAAGAAAGGTGGTAAGGTAAAGCCAGAGAACTATAGATAGGTGAGCCTGATATCAGTTGTGGGAAAATTGGTGGAGGGAATCTTGAGTGATAGGATTCACACATATTTGCAAAGGCAAGGACTGATTAGGTATAGTTAGCATGGCTTTGTGCGTGAGAGGTCATGTCTGCCGAAGTTTATTGAGTTTTCCGAAGAAGTAACAAAGAGGATAGATGCGGGGAGAGCAGAATGTATTATCTATATGTACTTTAGTAAGGCGTTCGACAAGGTTACTCATGGGAGGCTGGTTAGATCTCACGGAATACAGTGAACACTGTTTGGATATAGAAATGTTTCAAATGTAGAAGACAGAAGGTGTTGGTGCAGGATTGCTTTTCAGACTGGAGGCCTGTGACCAGTGGTGTACCACAAGATTTGGTGCTGGGTCCACTGCTTTTCATCTTTTACATAAGTGATTGGGACGTGAATTTTAGAGATTTCTTTAGTAAGTTTGCAGATGACACCAAAATTGGAGGTTTAGTGGACAGCAAAGATAGTTAACTCAGAGTACAACAGGATCTTGATTAGATGGGCCAATGGGCTGCAGAGTGGCAGGTGGAGTTTCATTTAGATAAATGCGAGGTGCTGCATTTTGAAAAAGCAATTCAGAACATGATTTATACACTTAACAGTAAGGTCTAGAGACTGTTGCTGAATAAAGAGATGTTGGAACGCAAGTTCACCATTCCTTGAAAGAAGATCACAGGTTGATGGAATAGTGAAGACGGCACTTGGTATGCTTTCCTTTATTGGCCAGAGCATTGAGTGTAGGAGCTGTGAGATCATGTCACGGATGTACAGGAAAATATTAGTGATACCACTTTTCGGAATACTGCCTGAAATGCTGGTCTCCTTCCTATCGGAAAGATGTTGTGAAACTTGAAAGGGTTCAGAAAAGATTTACAAGAATGTTGCCACGGTTGGACGATTTAAGCTATATGGAGAGGTTGAACAGGCTGGGGCTGTTTTCCCTGGAGCATCAGAAGCTGAGGGGTGACCTTATAGAGGTTTATAAAATCATGAGGGGCTTGGATTGGACAAATAGACAAAGTCTTTTCCCTGGGTTGGGGGAGTCCAGAACTAGAGGGCATAGGATTAGGGTGAGAAAGGACAGATATAAAAGAGACCTAAGGGGTGACCTTTTTCATGCAGTGGTTGCTGCGCACATGAAATGAACTGCTAGATGGAATCGTGAACGCAGGTGCAATTGCATACCATAAAAGTCATCCAAATGTGTATACGAGTTGGAAGGGTTTAGAGGGATATGGGCCAAATGCTGGCAAATGGGACTAGATTAGATTAGGATATCTAGTTGGCATGGACGAGTTGGACTGGAGGGTTTGTTTTCATGCTGTACATCTCTATGAATCTCTGACTTAACAAACTTCCATGGCACAAATATTTGCATTCCAATGTTATACTATATTCCAAACACATTTTCCATGTTCTTTTTTTCTCCTCAACTGCTTTCTGAAATAACTGAGTGTTCTGCCTTCAATTACATGAGTCTAATCTCACAAGTAACTATGAAAGAGATCTGTCATCCTCTACACCCTAGTGTAGCCATTTGGCATCAACAGCTAATGCAATGAAATATCATATTCAAATCTTCAAAAATTTGTGAGGGTTTATCTTCCTTACTTGTGAAAGATGATAATAAATTTCTGAATGGTCCAGGTGCATAAAGTGAAAGAGTGGTGAAGATATACATAAAATGTGAAGCACAGCAGCAATTTGCGCAATATCATAAACTAGATATATACTCTCTCATATCTAGACAGAAAACATACCTCTTCATTATAGTCCTTCCCCGTTTTTAGGATAGATTTCAACGTAATTATGTCTCTGCTCCTGTTTTATCTCCTCCCTTTGATCTTTCTCCAACACACAAGAACAATTCAGAGGACCTTTCTTATGTTAGTATGCCTCAAGCTGGCTCTGCCAACACTCCCATTTCGGGCAGCCAATGTGCAATTCACTTGAAATCATGTGACTCTTGCTCAATCATGGTAGTTTTCATGTAATCTACTTTCAACTGGTCATTGCATCACAGTTTTAACGACATGCCATAGGCAAAATCTCCACGCTAAACTAGCACACGGCAGTTTCTAAAGTGTGGTTTGTCGAATCTAACTGATCTAACTTATAATTTGACAGATGCCAGTTAATTGGAAGTGTTTTTCCTACTGAAGATAGCCACAGTCTTGTCAACTCTTATCAACTCTCCCCCCAACTAGTTTAGGAAAAAGAGAACAATCTGAGCTTCTCCAAACCAATCTTGATGTTAAATTTCCTCATGCATAGAAGTATTCTTGGATGGTATTTGTGCGCTTTCAGTGGAAGAATGATGCAAAATATCAATTCAATTCAATTCATCTGTTCTTTCTTTTTTCACCATAACGAATTCTCCAGACATATCTCCTACAGGACAATCACTCACATTGTTAACTTTTCCTTTTTCTAAATGTTAATAACAACATTTATATTTCATGTTTTCTATCTGAAAATTGGTTTCTTTTATGCACTTATTTTCACTATCCTTGTAAATTATTTTGTCATTACATATTCTGTCCAATCGTCTGACTGGGAACGTGTCTTTGCACATTATCTACTCTCAGCTTAAGTTTAATACTGTCCTTAAACTTGCTTGTAATCCATGGATTGTGGGTCCATTCATTTTCTTTTACTCTTTGGAATGTACTTAAAGATTTTTTTTAACAAAATGAAAGGTACAGCCGTCATTTTCCTGTTGAGTCATAGGAGCACTTTCTCATGAGAGAGAGAGAGCGAGAGAGAGAGAGAGAGAGACGACTGATGGTGGTTTAACGTCATGAGCACCACTCCCCCGATGAGGCGAGAAGGAGAGACTTTCATAACAACCTCAGCTGATACGGCAATTGAATCCACGGTATTTGTGCCACTTTACATGATAAACAAATTGGGCATCTCATTTTTTAAATTCATTTGTGGCACTTGGGTGCCGCTCATGGCCAGCATTGACAAAGTGAGGACATCAGATACTGGAGATCAGATTCGAGAGCATGTTGCTGGAAAAGATTTGCCGATCAGGCAGCATCCAAGGAACAGGACAATCAATGATTTGGGCATAAGCACTTCATCAGGACTGAGGCTTGTGGGCTTGGAGTGGTGAGAGACAAATGGGTGGGGTGCGTTTGAGGGGAAGGTAGCTGAGGATGCGATAGATCGATGAAGGTGGGGGTGAAGGTAATAGGTCTGACAAGAGTATGGAGTGGATAGATAAGAAAGACGATGGGAAGATCAAGAGGGCAGGGCCAAGTTGGAAGCTTGGGACTGGGATAATATGAGGTGAGGGGAACTGAGGAAACCGGTGAATCCAAATTAATCCGGTGTGGTTGCAGGGTCCCAAGGCGGAAACTGAGGCATTCTTCCTCCAGACGTCAGGTGTTTAGGTATTGTCGATTGAGAAGGTGCAGGACTTGTATATCCTTGATGGAGTGGGGTGGGGAAGGGGGAATTGAAATGGTCAGCCACGAGGTGGTGGAGTTGGTTGGTGCGGGTGCCCCAGAGGTATTCCAATTTGACCCAATGACAGTGAAGGAACGGAGGTATATTTCCAATCCGAGTTTTGAGTGCTTTCGAGGGGAACTTGCAAGTGGGGGCGTTCCCAAGTACCTTCTAGCCTTGTCCATCTAGATGGAAGTAGTCATGGGTTTGGAAGATGTTGTCTAAGGATCTTTGGTGAATTTCAGCAGTGCATCTTATAGATAATACACTGCTGTTAATAAGCGCTGGTGGTGGAGAGATTGACTGTTTCTAAATGTGGTGCCAATCAAGCGAGCTGCTTTTTCCTGGATAGTGTCAAGCTTCTTGAATGTTGTTGGAGCTGCACCCATCCAGGCAAATGGAGAGTATGCCATCACACTCCTGACTTGTACTTTCTAGATTAATTACTGCTTTAGTAAAAAGTATAAATTAACAGACATAAGTAATTCAACTTTTTTTGCATTTTCATGTTGGAGCAAGAGCAACAGAAACAGAGAGTAGGCGCTGAGTCCTGGATCACAGGGGGAAAGTGATGGGGTAAATACCAAGCCCCAGGGAAACATCCTTCATAGAATTCATCGGAGCACAGGATTTAGAAGCAGGTTGCCCTGATGTCTGACTTATACATCACCGGTATTTCTCCTCTCCCAGCCAAGTGCGTAGATAAACCTTAGGGACTGGAGACGGGAAAGAGAGAAAGTATGTGACCCCAGTGTGTTCTCGATACATGCAGACCCATTCAAACATGGACACAAACACTGAAAAGTCGCCTGAATGCACAGAATTATTCTAACATACATGCACTCAAACAATCTCCCACAGTCCCCCTCATTCATTCATACTCAGACACAGTCACATCCACTCCATTACACTCAAAATTATTAGTAGCCGATGTACCATTTCAGTCACTCATTTACAAGCGAATCCCTCACTCACACAGAAGGATTTGCATATTCACACGCATGTTTCGACAGGATCGCCCCACACAAAGAGACAAAGACAGACTCATGCACTTATGCACAAATATACAGACAGGATCGCTAACTCATTCTGATACTCATTGTCAGACGCACAGAGATATACAGACCCTGTCTGCACAGACTCACTCATAGGTGTACAGACATGCAGTTCATATGATGATTGATGACCTGCATTCCTTCAGAATAGCACCACCAATTTAAGTTGTTGATACCGATATAGGTACTGTGTGGATTTGTATGACGGTTTCAGTTTTGACGACTGTACCAATTCGAGGTATCGAATCTGTATATGAGGCACGTTAATTCTATAATGTAAAAAAGCACTAAAATTCTTTGGAATGTATTTTCCAAGTGAGCTGGCCAATGTGCAGGACATCGGTGGAACCATATAACAATGCTACATGCGTCTGGTTCTGTTTGAAAGCAATCTCGACACATTGAGATGCCACGTCCTGTTTTAGATAATAAAAGTTTATAGACATGTCTAGAGCTTTTCCATTTAGAATTCTGCAAGACCTGTAAATTATTGTAACAGGCACTTGACCGTTGTCATTTGCTTTACTTCAATTGCAAAGAAAAATAATTTGTATCATGATGCAACCTCAGTGTCTCTGTGGACATCCCAGATGGTATATATTAAGGCTTTGAGAATATGCCACGTTAACGTTTAAGTCAGAAAGCTTACCTGCAGGAGGAAGTGACTGACATTTTTTTGCACAAAATATGCAAACGTTTCATAACAGAAAAATGTACCACATGACTCTTGCCATTACTGGTGTTTCTGGTGTCCAATTCGGAGCACTGGAGCTACGTAGTTCTTTGTGAAAGCATTTGTATTTGTGTGCGAGAGAGTGGCAGTGAGTGTCTATTTCGATTTATTTCTGTGATACTTTCTTTTACTCTTTTGTATATTATTTTAATTTTATTATTAGATGAGGATGTTACTGGCAGTGCAAAGATTATTTATTTACATCTCTTCTGCCATTCTTGCGAAGTTAGTGGTTAACTGCCTTCATGATTCACTGCAGTCCTTTTGGTGTAAGTGCACTGACAAAGTATGAAAGTAGTTCCAAGATTTTGACACAGATATGCTGAAGAGGTATGTTCATTATAATACATGTTAGTCTCGTGGTGAACATTAAATAAATACAAATCAGCGAATGAATCAATCTTTTTGAATTACTTATGTGTACTTATTCCTTCATTTCAACTGAAAGAAAGTTTTTTTGTAAGTGTTACGTTCCTCGAATTGTTGTCCATTGTGATATTACCGAACAATTCAATTAGACATTCAGCGCTGGGAAGTCACACAAGAGAATATCTTAGGGACTACCTGTCACAATGGGGTGACGTGTGTGTGGGACCCTAACTGGAGCACAACAAGTCGATTTTATTTGAAAATCAGGCAAACGACCTCTCCATTCCATGGAGCTCATAGCATTGTGATCAAAATGCATGCGACGTTATCCCTGTTCTACTGTAGCAAGGAGACGAATATTGTGCACAAGACACTGAGAGGTCCTGAAACAATTTGAGAAGCGTCTTATTTTCTCATTTGTTGTCATCTAGATATCGACGCCAGTACATCCTTTGCCAGTCGTATGGCCTTGGTAAACAGTGCTATCATGTTAAATCATTTGTGAATATTTCGCCTGAGACTTTTTTTCCATCAACCCCATCCATCCAGTTTCAGCAATACCGATGGTACCTACTGCAGCAGAGTCAAGAACAGGCAGCTGACTCTCCTGGAGAGCGGGATAAGCAGAGGGCTCATCAAAGACTGTTGAACTTTCAACTTAATTCTTTTCCACCTAAGAAAGATTCCCATGTTAAATTTATTTTTTATTTGTTTTTCTACTTATTCTGCGAAGCAATGCTTAACTTATTGACTCTGTTTCTCTTATTACTTTGTTCCTAACGTTTTTGCACTGTGTGGCGACATTATACACATTTCACTGTAACCGGGTACTTCAGTACTTGAGTACACACGACTACGAAATCCACATCTTAAGTTAAATCTAATTCTAACTCTGATTCATGCTCCTGTGTTCAAAGGAATTTACAGGAAAGAGATGCTTGTACCTGAATTCAACACTTTCAATTAAGAGAGATTGAAAATATCTTGATGTTTAAATGAAGGTTGTGATATTTGCATCAATCATTTTTACTGTCAACATGTTTTAGGACTTTCTCCCATGTTTCCTCTGCACTGTCTGCAATCTTGCTTAAGATTTATTTTCTTTGCAGCGGTTGAAATGTTATCTGTGCTTTGTGTCTTCATATTCTTCTTGCACAAAATATGGTATTTGAAATGCTGATTGTAATGGAACAACATGTCCCTTTCCCAATTTTCAATCTAAAGATTGAACCACTTATCCTTGTTGTGGTTCTGTTCGCTGAGCTGGGAATTTGTGTTGCAGACGTTTCGGCCCCTGTTTAGGTGACGTCCTCAGTGCTTGGGAGCCTCCTGTGAAGCGCTTCTGTGATGTTTCCTCCGGTATTTATAGTGGTTTGAATCTGCCGCTTCCAGTTGTCAGTTCCAGCTGTCCGTTGCAGTGGTCGGTATATTGGGTCCAGGTTGATGTGCTTATTGATTGAATCTGTGGATGAGTGCCATGCCTCTAGGAATTCCTTGGCTGTTCTCTGTTTGGCTTGCCCTATAATAGTAGTGTTGTCCCAGTCGAATTCATGTCACTTGTCATCTGCGTGTGTGGTCCTGTCGTTTCGTGGCTGGTTGGTGGTTAATATGGCGTTCAACTGATCGATTGCCTCCTGGCATTGTTCTGTCCATCGAAACTTTGTGTTCTTCTTCAGCAAAACAGTTAATAGTGTCACTATACTGCTGAAGTTTGGAAAAAGTTTTGCTGAGACCACACTTGGAATATTGTGTCCAGTTCTGGTTGCCCTATTATAGGAAAGGTATGGAGGATTTGGATGGGGTGCAAAGAAGGTTTACCAGGATGCTGCCTGGACTTGGAGGCTTGTTTTAAGAAGTGAGGTCGACTAAGCTCGGATTTTTGTCTTTGAGAGAAGGAGGAAGAGAGGTTACCTAATCGAGATATTCAAGATAATGAGAGGCATGAATAGAGTCAATATCCAGAGACTTTTGCCCAGGGCAGGGTTGACTGGCACGAGGCGCCATCATTTTAAGATATTAGGAGGAAGGTACAGAGGAGACGTCAAAGATAGGTTCTTTATGCAGAGAGCTGTGAATGCATGGAATGCATTGCCAATGGTGATGGTAGAAGCAGAGTCATTAGGGACACTTGAGCGACTGCTGGACATGCACATGGATAACAGTGAATTGAGGGGTGCGTAGGTTAGGTTATTTTATTTTAAATTAGGAATAATCGTCGGCACAACATCGTGTGCCAAAGGGCCTGTTCTGTGTTGTACTTTTCTATGTTCTATGTTCTAACAAACTTCCGATAGAATCCACTGAGTGTGAAGAATCGTAACAGCTCTTTCTTCCAGGTTGGCTGTGGAAATTCCTCAATGGCCTTTGAATTTGCATTCCGTGGGGTCAACCTTCCATGACCGACATTATGTCCCAAGGAGGTCACCACTGCTTTCACGAATTCCGTTTGATTCAAGTTATCACCAGTTTTGCTTCTCGTACTCGTTCTAAGAGCTCTGCCAACTGTACTATGAGATCTTTCCAGGACTTACTGAAGATCACTACATCGTCCAAACAGACTGCACATTTATTAACGCAGCCACGTTTCTATTCACGAGCCTTTGGAATTTGGTGGGTGTGCATCACTTTAAAGTGATCTAGCTCATTTGGGGTTACAAACACAGACATTTCTTTCACTGATTCTGAAAAAAAACATATTTGCCAGTAAACACGCATTATGTCGAATTTGGTGAAGTAATTGGCTTCTCTGACTTTCTCGATACAGTCCTCGAATCTAGGACTTGGATATGAGTCCCATTTTCTCACTGCATTGACCTTCTGATAATCCATGCAAACTCATTGAGTCCTGTCCGGTTTGGGAACGAAGATGATCAGCAAACTCCACGCCCTCTAGCTTGGTTCGATGATGTCCTCGTCGATCATGGCCTCCACCCCCATCTGGACCTGTCTGGCTTTGAAAGGATTAAGTTAGTAGGGGTGTTCTTTTTTTGGAGCAGTATTTCTTACGTCTACATCATGCACAACAGCAATGGTCCTCTCGATCTGAATCTTACACATATCCTTATACTGCAGTAACAAATCTTTCAACTGTGTTCTATGATCCTGAGACAGATAGCTTACTACCCTATCCCACTCAAGAACGTCTTCAATTTGTAAGGTATTCTGTGGAACAGCAAAATCCACATCATCTGGATTTGATTCTCATTCTGCAGCGCAGTAACTAGCATCTGTTTCTCCAGTTCTTTCTCTCTAGTACAATAGGGTTTCAACATTTTCACATGACATGCCCGATTTTTTTTTCGATCTGGTATATTTACTAGATAGTTGACCTGAATCAACTTTTTCTCAATTTGACAGGGACCACTACACCTGGCTATGAATGGATCTCCTATCACTGTTAGCAGTACTAACATGTCATCAGCTCAGGAGAATCCGAGTCTCAGTTTTTATCTGCCAGCTGCTTCATTCTATACTGTGCCCTCTTTAGGGCTTCTTGGCTAACTCACCAACTCTATTCAATCTCTCCCACACGTCCGATAAATAATTTAAGTGTGAGATCTACGACTTTGGTCCTGTCAATTTTGCTTTAATTAATTTCAAATTACCTCTCACTTTATGACCGAACTCAAATGGAGTAAACTGTGTAGATCCATTTCGGGCATTTCTAATGGCAATCAATACGAATGGGATATCTTTATCGCAATCATTCAGGTAATCCTGACGGTATGTTCTCAACATGGTCTTGAAGGTCTGATGCCACCTTTCTAAACCTCCCCAAGATTCTGTATGATACGCACTGGATTTTAAGTGCTGACGACCAAAGATATCCAAAATCTCCTTAAACAGCCTAGCAAAGAAATTTAATCCTTGGTCCATCTGAAACTCTCTGGGTGGCTCATACCGGGTGAACAAAGTTACTAACTCTTCTACTACCCGTTTTGCCTTGATACTCCGTAATGGAATTATCTCTGGAAGTCTGGTAAACACATCCGTTTTAGTCAACAAGATTTGGTTCCACATTTAGTTCACTGGGAGGTGGGAGGACCTATGCAATCAATTATAACCCGCGTAAAAGGTTCTTCAAATGTGGGAGTTGGCAACAAAATGCTGATTTTATTACCATCGGTGGCTTACTACCATTTGGCACGTATGACATGTATGGAATAAGTTAACAACATCATTGTGCATTCCAGGCCAATAGCAATGTTTTTGTACTTTAGCCTAAGTCCTTCATACCCCTCGGTGTCCAGTTCTCCTCTGAACTAAACAGCCGTCGTCTCTATTCCACGTTAGGATTCTATCCTTCTGATAATAAACCTCTGGAATATTCTCTGCCTCCTTTCAGAGTATGCATCCACATATATATCTTTTTATCACCTTGACGTGTTGTTGCAAGTCCCTCAGCCTTTCAGGACTGAGCCTTTCTATCTGACCCACTGCCTGTTCAGGCTTTTTCTGCACCATTATGTCCAGAAAGGTATCCATCAACTGAACCTCAACTCCTTCATCTTTCTCTTTACTTTTCGCTTCGTGCTGTGTCTTATAATAGTGGGAGCTGGTTACCACACAGTGTGGGAAAATACCAGGATATTTCTTTCTTAACTCCTCAGTTTCTTGGCCTTTGTTGTACTTTCCACAACATGGGGTATCGCTCCCACCTTGGATGCTGCCAAGTCATTACCAAGAACAAACCGAATTTCTGGAATGGACATAATGTAAATCACTCCCCTGTAACTTCCAAAGTCTTCAACTAGCATTCCAACCTGATCTTACATGCGGGAATGCTGAATTTCTGTCTATCTGTCCAACAAATTACCACAGTCTCGGGTAACAGAGCAAAAAGAGCGCATATTCGTTCATCCTTTATTATTAGCGACTGGTTCGATCCAGTATCACTCAAAAGTATAACTTATTGCCCTTCTCCCCCTTTTCTTTCGGAGTAAACTTTACCCATGAAGACGAATTCTTTGTAGAGATCCGATACCAACTTCATACCCAACCCCTGCCTACACTGTTAACTCTCCTGCAACTCTTTGGCTCTTTTTTGGGGTTTTCCTTCACTAATGCCACTGACTAATCTTATTTTACCACATCTTTTCTTGCAGCACCTTACTTTAACGACCAGCACTGTTACTTTATGTGTCCCACTTTACCACAGTGGAAACACCTGAGGCCTTTCATCTCCTTCACATTGTCTTGCTTCTTTTCAATCCTGTGATAAATTCTTACCAGTGCTCTCTGCTATTGAATTCATAACGTAGGATCCCCCTTCTGCAACTTCTATCCCTCTCAGGACGGAATTATGGCCAGAAGCTTGTCTTATACACCACCATGTACTCATCTGTGAATTCTGCTGCCCATCTCACTTCCTAAACTTTCTATTTCTCCACGTGAGTTCTTACGATCTCTTAGAGCCTCAAATGTCATATCTACTCTCAAAGTATGCACCCATCAATTAAAATGACTATCTTTAATTCTTTTGAACACCACTTAAGTCTTACCTGGTTCCTTTTTTATATTAGTCAACCGCTGTCTATATGGTTCTGGGAAAAAATCATAAGCAATTAAAGTAGCCTGTTTAAACACTTCATAATCTCTTGACACCTCATATGACAGTGCAACAGGTACCTCACTCAGTCTGCGTAACAGTTTAGTCTGAACTATATATATATATATATATATCACCCTTCTCTTTTAAACTCTATCCTGTTAACCTGACTTTGCTGACTAAGTCACAACTTGTCAAGTTCAAATTCCCTCTCTTTTTGCTCAGCTAAGACCTTTCCCTTTATTTCTTCTTCCTCTTTGTCTCTTTACTCCCTTCTTTCTTTCTTTCTCTCTCCCTTTCTGTATTGTCAAATTTGAGAAATATCTTCAAATCTCAGAACCGCATCAGCAAATTTAGTAGCCATTTTTCTTATTTTTAATTTAATCAACTACAAGTCAATGAAATTAATCAAATTGCCTCATCTGCATTTTGTTTAAAGATCTAGGGCACTAACCTGCAAGGGATTAAATCTGCTGGGAATTTTCACACCCCTAAATCTATTCAAAACTGTATAGACCAGTTCAAATCCCGGACGAGCTCCCAAACTCTTATTACGCAGGATAAACACACCTACTTAATTTAAAGCAACAACACAGAAAATATTTATCCCGTACAGTAATCTGTGAAAATTCGAGAGGCCACGAACTATTCATAAAGTAAAAAATAACGACTTTATTTCTTAAAGTAGAACAGAGAATGATTAATTAACAACTATTGA
Source organism: Chiloscyllium punctatum (assembly GCF_047496795.1). Taxonomy (NCBI): domain Eukaryota; kingdom Metazoa; phylum Chordata; class Chondrichthyes; order Orectolobiformes; family Hemiscylliidae; genus Chiloscyllium; species Chiloscyllium punctatum. The sequence goes on from NC_092768.1 coordinate 36,954,027, forward strand.
CAACCACTTACCCACACCTATCTTTTACCTTGCCCTTCTACAATACTTGTCCTCTAAAACTCCTGATTAAGATTTTCAAGACAAAACTTCTTATCTCAAAACGAGGCAGCTTTCGGATATTCTCTGCATTCCTGTCTTTTTCCTTCTTTTTCTTGGGAATTCTGCTTCACATGTTACTTATCGATAAAAGTAACTTTAAGAGAGCTATTTTTTTCAGGTAGTCTCCACATGCTGCCTGAGCAGTTCTCCTCTCAACTGTCCAATCCTACCCGGATTATACCCAAAAAAAATCGATCTGTGTCATTCATTTCTAACATTGTCAATGTGCTAAATTTAAACTTGATTGGGCTTTGGTATTTTCCAGAAATAATTTCCACGGATGGGCCTAATACGATTTTTTTTGTCTCATAGCAACTCAGACAGTGCTATCTGTTCTGAACCAAATGTTACATTGTAAATTCTCCAGCACTCGGTGTGCTTGCCAAGTCCTTTGCTCTCTTAAAAGTACAGTACACTTCTACACCTTCTCTCGTCAATTCTGTATCCGTCTGCAAGGCCAGATAAGGGATAAGAACCACAGTAGACCAGAGATGGAGAGTGGAAGGAAGAAAGTTATTCTACTCTTTGCTACATAGTACCTGGTAACTACATACTTCTGTGGCTTTTACACGATATAAATATATATCTTAGAGTGTGGTGCTGGAAAAGAACAGCAGGTCAGGCAGCATTCATGGAGCAGGAAAATCGACTTTTCGAGTATAAGCCCTTCATCAGGAATTAAACTGCTCTACACACAATTATATATTGTGTCACTCATTCCAAATTCAGATAGGAGTCAGAAATGCAGGAAAATATCGAATTGCATTAATTCTTCAATTTACGAAGAAAAGAAAAGCTGAGAGTGGGCAAAAGGTGTTTCCAGTCCATGCATTCTCTATTCATTCCAGACTTAGAAAAGGATAATGCCTGGATTTTTTTGCATATTTGTGACTGTTCCGATAGGACGTTTTATGGAGTGAGGAGACATCTCGTGAAAATGGTAGAGCAGGCGATTCATGCTCCTCACCAAAGGACTAGATGACAAACAGCAGCAACAGCATCGCCTCTATCGACATTGCTTCTATATTGAGATCTTCACAACTAATTATGAACAAAAAACAAATTGTTTAGATTGATTGGAAACTAAAACGTGGCAGATGCTGAAACTGTTTGATTTGTGTGCAATACTCAGGAACGATTGAGCCAGATAATCCAAAAGCCCCAGCCTCACTTTTCAATAAAATGCAGTCTCTTTCTACCCTCTCCATCTTGTGAGCTAGCATTGTTAGTGTTCCCTATGTTCAGGTACTGCTTCTCTCTTTAAGTTGTAACCATCAGACTTCAGTTGAAATAACAACCGTTTCTCTCCCTTTGACTGATAATTAAACTTCCCATTGCATTCTTCCCTTTCTCTATTGAGCCCATGAATGTGTTCCCTTTTCCCAAATACATGTCCATCTTTTATTTACCCAATTCAATTCTTGAATCCCAGCAATCAGGTTTCCTCACCACTGGCATCCACGAATTGAAGTCACAAATTTGAACCAATATGATTGTTGTAAAGTTCCTCCTGGAATGGTCTACCTCCATGAACATATTGAATCCGTGCTTTTTTCCTTTTTTTTATTAGACCTGTAACAATTACTGAATTGTGCTTCTACTCCGAAGTGTCTGAGGCCTGGCTGAGGTTGGAGAGAAGTAGGGGTAGTGATGGCAAGGTTTGTCATCGGAGGCTAGGGTAGAAATCTTACTTTCCTCTTTGGCTCCGATTTTGGGCTGCATGGTCCCCGTCTACAGAGCTGACCACACTGAAGTCAGTTTTCTTCACAGACTTGGAATTCAATCAAATGGGAAGTATGCCCGTGTAGATTGCAGGAGTTGATTTCATTTTCGCTGCTGAAGTATTCTGGAACTGCTCAGTCCAATGTCTGAGGCAAGGTCCCATTTGGTCATGTGCGTAGAGCCAAATCCTAGAGTGTTGATCCTTCAACAATGCATCGACACTGAAGTGAAACAATGGGTCAGTCTCCACCTGAGTTTATCATTAATTACCTAAGCACAACTGGAGAAGCACCAGTATTGCAGCACCTACTAAGGGAGCATTAGTAGGGAGCAGCTGTTCCCCTTTGTTGCCGGATCAGGATCAGGGGCAGGAGATTCAAATGGGATTTGGGAGAAAAAAAAACGTTTTCACTCAGAGGGTTCTTGGCATCTGGAATACTCTACATCCGAAGGTAATGGAGGCTGGAATCATTAGAAACTTTCAAAGATGGATGAGTACTTGCAATATCATACTCAGGAAACGGACAAGTGTAAGAAATTGGTATTGGCGTACGTTTAGTTGTAATGATTTCTGTGAAGATTCGATGGGTCAGATGGTGTTTTCTGTCCGGTAGAAATCTATGTACCTACTTTAACTTTTTGTTCCAAAGATGCTATGTCTAATGTTGATGTCTATTCAGAGTTATACTGATTCTCTTTCATTCTTTTCTCAGTTCTGCACCTCACATACATCACTCAACGTCAGAGCGTCAATTTTCACCTGTCTGCCAATGACACCTAGCTCCAAGTCACTATCATCTCCCTGAATTCCTTCACTATGCTTACGTTCCTCAGATATGCCGATCATGCATTTTCTGTTGCAGGCACTAAAGATTTACACAAATTTGAAAAAAACGAAAATAACAAAACTGGCCATACGTCCATGAAGACTTCCACAATGTATTATTTCTCAGGCAGATATGTGAACTCCTCAACCTTTTCTGGAACTGCCAATCAGGGTCATCTACTGAGTTTAACAGGTAAAGTAGTAATAATTCTAACTGAGCGTTCTATTGTCTGGGCTTTCAAAATGTGATGTGGGAGATGAGGCAAACAGTTTCCAAGCCACGATGTTGCATGGGCAGCAAAACAAAATAGATGAAAGAATAAAAATGCAAAGTAGTGAAAAATAATCAAACATTTGGCGATAGTACTACACTCGCTGTTGAAAGCAAATAATATTTCGTAAATTAAATATTGGAAAAGTAGAAGCCAATGGTTGAGTTCCAGTCACAAATTCTGTTCATTCCCCAATACCGCTGTCTCTTTCTCTTTTATTTGTCTGAGGATGAGCAGAATTGTTTTTGATTTGCTACCTTGGTGATCGTCGTTGTCCTACTGAGGGACATCCTTGGTTTTATGAAAGGTCTTCCCTCAGCAACAGTCAACATTGCCCCTGCCTTCACTCTTCTATTGGTAAAACCTTCAATTGAATTGTTGCTCACTGTAAATCTTACTAATTAAATACATTGGTGGGGAACATCTCATATTGGATTCAATGCAAATCTTAAAATTGAAAGAACTACAGCTGCTCGAAACTAGAAACAAAAACAGAAATTGCTTGAAATACCTCAACAGGCCTGGCAGAATCCGTGATCAAAAATCATACCTAATGCTTCTGGTCCAGTGATCCATCATCAGAATAAAGATTCAGAAGAAAGGGTGTCTGATCCTGAAACATTAACTTTGAATTCTTTTCACAGATGCTGTCAGAATTGCTGAGTTTTTCTTTTCAGCAATTTCTATTTTCAGCTCATAAATCTTGTCTCATTCTGAAGGCTGCCACACACAAAGTGCTGACATACGTTGGCTCCTATTCCAGTAACAATGTGATGTCACGACTGTACTACATATTTCCAAGGCTTTCCATGCGTTCCACCTTCATTTATCAATACCCTCCTTAGATTCACAGATTTCCACATTTCCTTAAGCACCTTCAACATCACCAAAACACTCTCTGACTTCGTAACCCCTTGTGGCTGCAATATGACTTCCATTGCAATCACTCTGCACAGTCAGCCAGCTTGCAGCCCTCTCCACCTCAATACCTATCGACAATCTAGCTTTAACCCACTTCGCTTCAACCTCTGTAACATTCCCCAGAAAGACCTTCCATACTTCAGTGTTCGTATCATTGTGAATTCCTGCATGACTTTGAATAACAGCCAGAGTCTCGTGCAAAAATCCTGGCTCTCGTCCATAATTGCCTGCCATTCTCTCTTTCCTAAAGACAAAACTTAAACGTTTAAACCTTCAGCAAAACACAACTTTTCCCCATTGCACCTCCAACAGTGTGCCTGCTAACTCCGCATATATTACCATCCTTATTACCAAACTGATGAATGCATTTGACGATGTGCATCTGGATAATTAACTACTTTCCTTTTCGATAATGCAGTCTCCTTTTTTTTGGACTTAAGTATTAACTTCCAAAATAGTCTCTTGAACATACGTTCTGATTAAAGAAGAGAGACAAAGCTGTTCAGGATATAAATTCAGGATGTAACAGACGAGTTTAAGAAACAACAGTGTCAGCAAGTCTACAAGAATGAATTTGAAGCACATGAGATTATTTCCAGCGGAAAAGACCTTGAGGAAAATGAAAAAAGAGAAGCTGATATTCAACTCGTACAGATCTTGATAAACAACACTTGATCACTGAGCAATTGTAGCCTCCATATAACGAATATATAGTAAATTGATTTACTGGAGAAGGTACAAATGTTTTTACAAATGTAGTTGCAGAACTTAGACAAAATTCATCCATAATTAACTGAGCAGTAACTGATCATTACCGCTATATTAATATCTGGATTAATGCACACTCTGGGGTGTGATTTTTCCTGATGTATCGATATCCCATCTCAATGTAACTCCTATCTCAATAAAGTGAGAGGGGCAGAAGTTTGCATTGGTCGCCTCCTCCTGGACACTGAATCATACGTATGAACTGAACATCAATCTCAAAACAGTTATAAAATGCAACCTCAAATTAACTCCCATTCTTCAGTCCAATAAATTTCAGCATGTTGAGGGAAGGAGATTGAATAAAACAGGAAACCATTGAAGGTATTCTCCACATCTATTAACAATGATTCAGAACAATTAAATACAGTAATATGGGTGTCCTATTCTTTTTTTTTAATTAACCAATGAACTGTTAATGCCTGCTTGTTTCTAACATCATATGAACTATTCATGAATAAAAAGGTTTGCAAGAATTGGGTGTTGCAAGTAATAGATTCCAAATATTGAAATGGAATTGAAAAATAACAAACTCCGGGTAATTCAGAGACATTATCTGGAAAATAAAATGTGCACTTTGCGGCTTGAAAGCAACTGTGCATTCATTTAATTTCAATCAGTCTACCTCTAGATTTCACTTTCTTTCCTCAATTTCCATCATTTAAAAAAAAAATCAGTAGATCAGCTGTTCCTATATGTAAAACTACCTCATCGATGTTCGGATGGCAGGTGAGTCAGCCATTTATTTCCCATGATGCATAGCTGCGGTAAGGACGAGTTTGTTAGGCTTCTTCAGAGGGCACTTAAGATCTACCAATATTCTTGATGGCGTGGGGACACAAGCAGGCCAGATCTTGGAATGATGGCACTTTTTCTTCAATAATATTCCTCCGTGATCTGGATGGTTGCACGGTCGTTATTAGTCTTGTGATACATAGGAAGCTAATAAAAACTTTAACAGTTCTGTTAAAGATGCTTTTTTTCCTTAAAAAAGGAAAAAGAATTTTGGGAATGTCAGAGCCATTGAACAAATATATTTTCGCATAACTTAAAAATTATACACACATGCTCCATACCTGAAATACGTGACAAAAATGGTGGTAAAAGTAGTGAGCAAACTTTGGTAATTAATGTCCAAAACCAGAATGTATCCGAGACACTTAGGAGAAAAATACTTTTAAGCACAATTATGACTTGACGGCATACATACCAGGTTCTAACAGTAATAGTTTCAGAGATATAGAGAATTCTTCAGATTTATTTTCCTTTATTTCTTAGATTCTGGAATGGCTCACCATTGATGTTAGTAAACGTTTGATAGGATGATCAGCAAAGGGTAAATCGTTGTATAAACATGGCAAGACTGGTTAACCATATCATTGGAGATTTGAGAAGACAATTGGCGTAGTTAACGAATGGAGCAAGCATATTTAACCTGCAAGGTTTATCAAAACTCATTTTTTTTTTAAAAACTGTCACAAGAATTGTAAATATTAAAAAGGGAATACACTGGGAAGGGAACACACCTTGAATGAGAAGCTTACATAGAGTTTCCTTATTAATATGATTGTCATGGAACTTTAGCGTTAGGGGAGGAGGGAGAGATTTTCTTTATCTTTTCCTCATTGTTCAGTTTTCAGTACAGATATGAGATACAAGTTGCAAACTAGAAATGAACGATAATGTCGAGGTAGCAATGAGAACGTGAAATTTCTGTCTGTGATTTTGAGTATTTCAAAGAAAACCAATGTGTGACGTAGTAGCAATAGTGATTAGTTTGCTTAGTGAATATTTTAACTTTCTCTGTATGTGACAGAATTCAGTTTGAGTTAACATAATGTTATTGGAAGTTATGAAAACCTAATCATAAACTAATGAATAAACCTCGGGATAAGAAAAATGTAAATTGCCTCATTAAGTTACATCAGAGTATAACAAAGCAGGAAATGTCTCGGAGTTCTGTTCTACGGAGACTGATGGATGTCAGTAGGGTTCCACAATGACCACATCTTCCTGTCACTTTAGCTCTAACTTTGCACTAAGTTAATGCACTGGACGTCATACTACAGGTACAGCAACACATCAGGAAATGGTAAAAATAGCTAGATACTTTATTCCAGAAGACATGCCCCTTGTGTTATTGTTATTTCATTTGTTTCCTCGCCATGGGCATTGGGAAGGATGGCATGGGGCAATTGCCGGGCTTGAGAAAATAAAAATAGGGCAAAACATACTGTTTAAATTTCGTGTTACATCTTTGAAATCGCAGTTCTTATTTAGCTAACCTCAGTTTGATTTTCCACTCAGATATCCATTATTTACTGACTGTCTCCAGATATCTCCATGCAGCTATTTTGAGGTGGTGAAATCTCTGGAGCCTTCCTGGACAATCAATCATTTAATCAAGCTTCCATTCAATCTTTTTAACAACCATCCAGATGCCAAGCTTTGGTGTGTACTACGTACAAAATTATGACTTGATAATACATAATGTTGAATCAGTAATATTCTGCGTCAACTCCCACAAATATTCAGGATATTTTAACAACACTAATTTTGATGTGCATGCTTTTCATCTGTTATAATTCCTACACAGAGGATAAGAGACATTGCAGAAAGTGTCAACTGCACAAACCATAGGCAGATAATTAAAATATAAATATCGCTGAATGAAAGTTTTTTTTTGCTAAAAGTTTATACAATATGTTTAAAATGTATAACGATACTTTAAGATTTACTATAAACTTTCTTTTCTCTCAGGAAAGCGTTCACAAAGTAATATTGCTACACAGAGTTGATGGGGTTGTTAAGAAGGCATACAATACGTTAGCTTTCATTGGGAGAGGGATAAGTTCATGTTGCAGCTGTATAAAATTCTGGTGCAGCACTATACTTTATATAGTTCCAGTCATTGCATTATAGGAAGGATGCAGGACCTTTGGAAAGGGTGCAGAGGAGATTTACCAGGACGTTGCCTGGTATGGAGAAAAGGTCTTATAAGAACAGGCTGAGGGACTTGAGACTCTTTTCATGAGAGAGAAGATAGTGGAGAGGTGACTTAATAGAGACATACAAGATGATCATCAGAGTATTAGATAGGTGAACAGAGAGCGTTTTTTTTTCCCCTCAGATAGTGATATTCAGCTCAAAGAGACAGAGTGGTCCTTTCTCAGAAACGAGTCATGGCGTGCAATGCCATGGCCGCAACAGTCGAAGACTCGCCAAATTTAAGGGCATCTAAATCATCATTGGAGAAACATACGGATGATAATGGAATAGTGTAGGTTAGATGGGCTTCACATTAGTTTCACAGGTCAATGCAACATCAATGGCTGGAGGGTTATCCTGCATTGAAATATTCTATTGAAAAGTATTCTGCAGAATTGAAAATGTTAACTGAAGAGATAAATGAAGAATTTAGCAGCAAAACTTGAATAGTCTTGCCTTTGCCTTAACTACATGGGGCACAAGTAACACACTAATCTAAGAAATATACCAGGAAACAGAATGGATGATGAAACTCTGTGACCTTGTCAGTTCGTGAAGTAATACGTTGTGAATTACTGAAGTTTTTGCTGACAGGTGCCTGGGACGTGATGAACTCTGCCTTAGGGTCTTAATATAAGTGGTCCTTGATTAGTTCTCAAGAATGTTTACTGAACAATTATCCGCACAGATGCTGCCAGACCTGGATAATTTCTCATGCAATTACTGTTTTGTTGTAGTTGTTGTTTCAAAACTTCAACATATACATTTCTTTGTTTGACATAATTGAGGGGTATGGAAAACTAGTTTCAATTTGACGAATTACAGACAATTTCTGAAAGGTCCCATTCAACTGGAACAGCTCAAAGTTAACTCCTTAAATGAAAGACAGAAGGCGGCAGAAATCAAGAAACTACAGGCTTGTTGCATTAGCACATATCGTGGGCAAATTATTGGAAGTTATTATTAGAGATGATATGTATCAGCAGTTCTAAAACTCTACTAAATTATTCTTTGAGTGCTGGATAAAGGTAAAGCGTCCTGAGTTTAAAACAGAGGTGTGGTGAAATTGTGACCCATAAAGCATCATGTGTCTTTGGAACTCTCTTCCTTGAGAGCTGTATTTTCATTCTCTTGACTGTGGAAGAGTTCCAAATAACTGGTGGTCATCTAATGTAACTTCACGTTTTATAAAATGGAGGAAGAGAGAAAACGAGGAATTACCAAAGATTTAGCTTCACAGCGGTGGTGGGGAAAATACGGGAATCAATTATTTCCAATGTAATAACTAAGCATTTGGAAAGCCGTGATAGGATCTGTTCAGTTGAGCATGGATATACTAGAGGGAAAACATGCTTGACAGATCTTTCCTAATGATTTTTTGCATGTGATCAGTAGAATGAGCAAGAGTGATTCAGTGAATGTTGTGTATCTGGACTTTCAAAAGGCTTTCAACACAATTCCACGCAAGAGATTAGTAAGCAAATTAAAGGTTATGGCATCAGAGGTAATGTATTAAGATGAAAGAAAACAGGTTGGCAGACATGAAGCAGACAACTGGAATAAACGGATCCTTTTCAGAGTGACAGGCATTGACAAGTGTAATACCACAGGGTTCAGTGCGGGGACTCCAGCTATTCACGCAAATGTATTAATGATTTTGTCTTGAAATTGCTATCTCCAAGCATGCAGATTACTTTAAAGTAGGTGTCCGTGTGTACTTGGCGAATGCAATACAACATGAATAAATGTGACATTATCACTCTGGTGCCAAAAAAGGCAGATTATTGTCTGAACAGTGGTAGTTTAGTAAAAGGTGAGGTGCATCATAATGGAATAGTTGCTTAAAGTTGGGATGCAGAAGCAACAAACAATCTGGAAAACTGATGGTTTGCTGGTCTTCATAGCATAAGGATTGAGTTTAGGAGTAAGAATGTCTTGCAGCATGTCATGTTATCCGAGGATTTGGTGAGGTCAAACTTCGAGTATTAGGTTTAGGTTTGGATTCCTAGTCATGGAACGGTCCTATTGAAGGATTCCAACCGAAAATTCCCGTAATGGCAAAACTGGCAGATAAACAAAGACTGAATTGATTGGGCTTGTAGTCACTGGAATTTAGAATAGTGAGAGGAGATCTCATAAAAGTTTATAACGTTCTGATGGGGCGAGACAGGCTAGATGTAGGAAGAATGTTACTGATGTTGGGGAGGTCCATAACCTGAAGTCACAATATAATAATGAGTTAGCCATTCAGCAATGAGATGAAGAAGAATTTCTTCACTTAGAGAAATCTAAACCTGTGAAATTCTCGACCAGAGGAAGCTGTTGGGAACAGTTAATTTGATGTATTCAAGAGGGATCTGAGTGGGTCCTTTGCTGCTAAAGGAACAAATGGTTTTTGATAAATTGCAAGATCATACTGAATAGTAGTGTCGCCTTGAAGGGATGAGTTTATTAATTTGTAAAATACTGTGTACTGTTCTTGTCGTCACACCATTAAAAGGATGTGAAGGCTTTGGAGCCAGTACAGAAGCAATTTACCAAGATTAGGTTTGGTTTGGAAAGTAATGCAACGAGGCGATGTCGGAGAATCTTGGTGTGTTTTTAGCTGAATGTTAAATGGTATTGGGCGACCTGATGGAAAGTTACAAAATTATGAGAGGCATTGATTGAATGGACAGTCAGATTATTTCCCAAGGATCGAATTGTCAATTACACAGAGACATATGCTAATGGTAAAATGGGAAACATTTAAATGAGACGTGAGACTCATTATTTTTATACTGGTTTCATAAGTGCCCGGAAGGTGCTGCCAGAGGAGTTGGATGGAGACAGATATATTAGCAATGGTAAAGCAGCGTCTTGATAGATATTTGAAGAGGCAGAGAGCAGAGGGCTAAGATAATGTAGAGGCAAAAAGGTTATTTGTTAAGAAAGGTACCATGTGTCACCACAGTCTTAGTGGGCCGGAGGGCCTATTCCAGTGCTGTACCATTCTTTGCTCTTTGTTCCAGGTGGGGATACTTTCCAATGGAAGATGTGCCAGAAGTAGGATATTGTCTCCACAATCGAATCACTACACTTTTATCCAAAACGCAATCCTTTGAACTTTGCACCCAATTTGACAAGCGGGAGTCTCAAAGTGCAGTCTCCAATAGCTACCTGTTAGGTCCATCTCATTCTTCCTTTTCATAGAAAGGAAAAATTTTCAAACATGCGTCAGAGTAAAGAATGTTTTCGAACTTCACTTAAATGACCGATTTTTCTTCATGCATGGTTTCTCAAAATGATAGTACATATAGGGATTGCCGCTTCTAATATACTACTCCTGGTGTCCTCTCGCACTGTGGCCAGTGAAGGTATTAAGAAATTTCCTACAAACACCGGAGGCAAATTATATTTGGATGTGGAGAACAGAATCAGCAGAGTTAGAGTATGGTCATTCGTGGAGAGTTGGCATTTGGAGCAAAATGCAAGTTAATTTCGGGTGTTCACCCTACAATTCGATTGGTAAAGTCGCCATAGTAGTTATTCATTTTATTCATTGTTTTCACAAGTATTGCAATGTTCTAATGTAAAAACGTTAGAAATTAATTGCTTAAAGCAATACGTGCTAAGACCTGAAAAAGTAGATTGTATTGGATTTGCTTGATTGTACTTGTTAGTACTGAGACCATTCCGAGCAAGTGAATATACCCGTGAATGCATGCAATTCAGCATTCACCAGCTCACAGATGCGGAGAAGGAGACTCTGTCAGTACAGTTCTTAGTCACACTTCAGAGCAAGGCTATTGTGATGAAGAGCATGTAAATTACAAGGGACCCTTAAACCCCTACAAGGGTAGCATAAGGGATGAGAGACAGAATGAAATTTTATACATCAAATCATCTCTGACAGATACAATGAACTCACTGAATGTTGAATTAATCAAATGACTATCGTCAAGGCAACTTGAAGGAAGACAATGCCAATTTTCACTTGAGGAATATCCAAAGTGAGGACAAGGAGGACAATAATTTCCAATTTCCCTCTCTGGATTTCCAATTTCCAATCTCCAATTTCCAATCTCTGGACTACAATTATTATTCATAGAATTCATAGAACCCCTATGTTTTCGAAACAGGTCATTTGGCGCAACAATTCATCACCTACCTTCAAAACATTATTTCACCCAGTCCCATTCAGCTATGCTTTTATTTTACGTAAAGCCTAACCAGTGTATCTAACCTACACATTCCTGAACACTCTGGGCAATATACCGTAGCCAGTTCCCTCAACCTGCACATAATTGGACTGTGAGCAGAAACCAGAGCACTCGGGGGAAACCTACACAGACCTGGGGAGAATGTGCAAACTGCACATAGACAGTCACCCTCGGCTGGAATCGAACTCGGTCCCTTTGAGGCAGCACTGCCAACCACTAACTCGCCCTTGGAGAGACACTTCAGTGCATATCTCATAAGGGTAGTTGGGCCATCCGCAAACAGCTTGAAAATATTTTGCTGAGTAACTCGAAGGATCTAGAGAATGGGATTGACTTTGGAGGCAAATATTTTGAAAGCTGCTGCGATTATTGGAAACTATCGGTTAAATAAAACAACGATGAGTGTTAAAATTGGTGTGTCATTCAGCGATATTTTTTGATTTATTCAATTATTCTAAGTGCTATGAGATTTGCATTTGCTTTGAGAACACGATTGTTTGAGCACTCATTTATTGTCCTTCAGAAGGCGGTGCTGAACTGCCTTGGACTTTTGTTGCAGTTCAAATGTTATAAGAACACGCAAAGCACTGCAGTTCAATGAATTTCATTTACCAGCAGTGCAGGAATAGCAACAATGTTTCAATCCACGGTGTTGTGTTTTGCATTGTGGTTTTGCCCTGTATCGGTGAGGTGCCAGTAGACTGGAAAATTTGTTAACGTTGTACCATTATTTAACAAAGGTGGTAAGGACAAGCCAGGGATCTGTAGACCGGTGAGCCTGATGTTGGGGTAGGCAAGTTGTTGGAGGGAATCCAGAGGGAGAGGATTTACATGCCTTTGGAAAGGCAAGGTCTGATTAAGGATAGTCAACATGGCTTTGTGCGTGGGAAATCATGTCTCACAAATTTAATTGATTTTTTTGAAAAAATAACAAAGAGGGCTGCGTGGGCGTTATCTGTATAGACACATTCGACAAGGATTCCAATGGGAAATTCGTTAACAAGGTTAAATCTCGTGGAACACAGGGAGAACTCGCCATTGGGACAGAGTAATGACTTGAAGATAGAAGACAGAGAGTGTTGGTGGAGGCTTTCATCATTTATATAAATGGTTTGGATAGTTAGTAAGTTTGCCGATGACACCAAAATCGGAGGTATAATGGACAGCGAAGAAGGTTACCGCAGATTACAATGGGATCTTGATCAGATGGGCCAATAGGCTGGGGAGTGGCAGATAGAGATTAATTTAGATAAATTCGAGGTGCTACATTTTGGGAAAGCACATTTAGAGGGATATGAGCCAAGTACTGGCAAATGGGACTAGATTTGGATGGAATATCTGGTCGGCATGGACGAGTTGGAACCAAAGTGTCTGTTTGGGGCTATACATCTCTATGACTCTATGACTCTATGTTTTTATGAGTATCTTTGTTCGTTTTTGGTGGTAGAGTTTTCAGCGTTGGAAGGTGCGATGGGAATTTACTATATTTGAAACGTCGAATGTCTTCTGAGATTCTTCTCAGTTGGACAGGCTGGGCTTGTATCTAATGGAGTTTAGATAAAAATGAATTTTAGAAATTCGAATAATTTTATAGGTTTCGAAATGTATAAAGTTATGAAGGACCATTGCAGATTGGAAACAGCAATGATGTTTCCTCTTCTGGATCAGTCAAAAACTAACGGACACTTTCAAACTAAGGAAATGACAATTAAGGGGAAAGTAATGAGTAAGAGTTTCTCTCTGAAGGTTGAGTGTCCATGGAACTCTCTGCCATAGAAGACTGTACAGGCACAGTCGTATTTTTTTTTATATAAGGCAAAGGTTGTTAGATTCTTTTAAGCAAGGGTGTCAAACGCTATTGGAATCGATGGGAATGTGTGCTTCAATGCACACAGATCAATCATGATCTTAATGAATAGTGGAGCAGGCTTAAGTAGGTTGGACAAATGTTTTGTTCTTGTTACTGATGTTTATATTGTAGAATGAAACTTTCTGCGATGCACCTGATTTTATTTGATTTGATATGAATTATTATTGTTGTCACATGTATCCACATGCATTGCAAAATATTGTTTTATGGACTGGATTGGCAGGTCATGTCATACAACGTGTATCGTTATATTTTAAAAAATGCAGAATGTGCAGAGAGAGAGAGATCACTGTATGAAAGTCGGGAAGAATCTGTTCTTGAATCTGTTCAAACGTTTATCTCTTCTATAGCCGGATGAGGGTAGAAGAGAGCATAACCAGGGAGGTGAGGTCTTTAATTTTGTTGTCTATTTTCCCGAGGTAATGGGAATTCTAAATGGAGCTAAAGGATAGAAGGCTGCTTTATGTGATGGACTGGGCTGTGTTCATGACCCTTTGTAGTTTGTTGTGGTCTTCAATACAGCAGTTGTCAGGACAGATTCTTCTCTTTACACTACATTGCTGATTGCTTATCTCTTTCTTATACTCTTCAGTGACTTTGTTTAAGATCCAACCTATAATGGTGTTGTCATCAAAAAAAAATTGCCAATAGAGTCAGGGCAGAATGTGACCTCATAGTCATGAATGTTTAAGGAGAACAATAAGGAGCTGAGTATGCCACCATGCGGGGACTGGTGTTGATGATTATCGTGGAGGAGGTGATATCGTCAATCATTACATATTGCAGTCTGTGAGTCGCAAAGTCGTTGGTCCAGTTACAGAGAGGGGAGCAGAGACCCATGTCTTGGAATCTGGAAATGAGTTTGGTTGGAATTATGGTGTTGAACACGGGGCTGTAGTCAATAAGTTGGAGACTTTCATAGGTATCATTTTTATTTAGATATTAAATGGATAAGTGTATGGCCAGTGATATGGCATATCCCATGGGCAAATTGCGATGGCAGGTGAATTGCAAATGGTCAAGGCACTCTGGGCGGCTGGAGTTGATATGCAATTATTCACTGTGTTTGGGTGCGGTCCATTCTTGACCATATGCAGAGTGACAATCCTGCCTGAGACTTGACCATAACCATTGATCACAAGCATTGAGACATCCGGAGTGAGCTGAGCATTACACATCAGAAGAACATTGTGAATGATGTTATGTTTTATTGATGAACAAACGTGAGTATATTTTCTGACACAATAATACTGAACCTTCAAGAGTGGAAGCCCAGTCGGAAAGGAAGTGTGGATTGTTATGGACTGAAAAGGTTTATCAAAGCGTATTCCATGAAATGTCAATATCTGATAAAAACAGACTGCAGGATGAAGACCGTGTTAGAAATTTAATTCAATAGTTGTTCCTTCAAGTTTCAATATTTCAAAGACTCGTTCGCGATAAAGCACTTAGGATTTCATATGGATTTTGTCAGGTTTTAAATAGTATCACCAGTTCCCAAGTGGAGGACTGTGAGGAGAATGGACAACCAAGGCAGCGGGAACACAGACACACACAGGCACACACACACACACAAACACACACACAGACACACACACAGAAAAATGTTAAAGCAGGTATAACATTTTCTGTGATAACAATGGTAGATTGATCATGTAGAAAATGCATCTGGAGAATTAAAAAGGTCAATAAAGAAGGTCAAAGAATAATTAAACGACAGAATTGAACGTTGTGTGGGTACTTACGATTGAGGACCTAAGTAACACCATAATAGGAACAATATATTAACGAAAAGGAAGGGAGGGTGGAACTCAGGAAAATTGTGAACCATTTAACTTATTCTCAGTTAATTACTCGAGATACTGACTGGCAAGTGCCTGGATCCTGAACTTCTCTATTTTAAATTCTTTATAGAAGTCGCCCGTGTGATAGTTCTGAAGAGGGGTCGCTGGACAGTAAATTTGCATTCCATTTCTCTACACAGATTCTACCAGATGCGCGAATGTTATCCATCAAGCTGTATTGTTCATAAATTTTACTTCACAGCTCCAGCATCTGCACGTTTTTGGCCTTGCTGATATAGTTATTACATAAGTTTCAACTTTCCAATTTTCAAAGCAGATAGGGAAGTTCGCATTAGAATGAAATGCAGAAAATGCAGCTTCTGCTGAATAAATTCAAAATGGGAAAAAGTACTGAAACAGATGAGAGATATTTTTCAGCATCTTTTGTAGAATTTGCTTTGTGTATCCAAGTTAACCCCCGTCCCTTCTGACATGCACGAACCAGCTTACCGCTAAATATTCCTGAAGCCCCGATATCAGCCCTGTTTTAAAACCTATTTCAACCTTACTACTCTACATATCACCTTGAATTTTAACGCTACAAACTTCCCTGCAACTCGACTGCGCTCAGTTATTACTTTAATAATTGGCATTACTCGACACTTCGCCACAGTTTTTAACTGCTCTCTGAATTTGGACTGAATCATCCCCTAAATAAATGTGTTTGCACAACAATTTATACTGGATTAGTGGTGCTGGAAGAGCACAGCAGTTCAGGCAGCATCCAAGTAGCTTCGAAATCGACGTTTCAGTCAAAAGCCCTTCATCAGGGCTTTTGATGAAGGGCTTTTGCACGAAACGTCGATTTCGAAGCTACTTGGATGCTGCCTGAACTGCTGTGCTCTTCCAGCACCACTAATCCAGAATCTGGTTTCCAGCATCTGCAGTCATTGTTTTTACCTCAACAACTTATACTGGCTAGCATAACTGCAAATTCAACAAATATTTGTGTAAAGTTTCATTGTAATACTCAGAGACTATTACGTCATAAAAGAACAAGCTTATGATACATACAGGCCAAAACATTCTGAAGCTGCCACATACAATGATGACTAAAATCACAGATTTCCTTCTGCTCTCCATAAATCTGGGAGGCATGTGGTTAAAATCTTATCAAACAAATCAAATGCCATCCATGAGGGATTTGTATGGTCTTGCAGTACAAAATGAGTTGTTATTAACTACCTCCCCAACTTCAAGTGTAATAGAAAAAGAAATGCCCTTGAAACAGATCAGAATTCAAGTTGCTGATAAAAGCAGAACTGCAGTTTTGTCAGACCAATTGTTTTTTTCAGCTTCTGACAACAAATGGCCACAAATCTATCTATCAAAGAAAAACATGATGGTGGATCAGATGGAACATTCTGAGGTTAGATAACACAAGACACAGATAACACTACAGATGAGTGATTTTCGGGAAAGACACTGGGAAATAGTAAATAATGGTCTTCCATAGGATGGCCCAAGTGGCAATGAACAATAGATCAGCAGTTGCCATGGTTACAAGATAACAAGTGATGCAGCCAGCGAGGACACATATCTCCTGACACAGGATCATAATTGTTATGACAGTAACTAGAAGAGAGAACATGCAAAATAGTTAGTTCATTTCTGGCTTAAAAAAAAGAAACAGATTGTATGTGGCTGGGTCAGAAGTTAAGCTTTATTTTCGAGATACCAATGGGTGTAAAGTGCTGCACACCAGCATTACAGTGGTGGAAACATTCAACAACATTGATGTGTTTAATCTCCCATGATTGCATTAAATAGCAGAGCAAGCTCAATGGTTTGAATGGCCTACCGCCGTTCCCTTGTTTCTATGGCATCATAAATTGCACTCCCAATCCCAATCCAATCTAAACGTGCAGAACTGCAGGTCATAGATAGGGGACAGGGTGTAAAACAGCCAAACAATCCAAATTCGTAATGATACACTTTGGGTCTCATTTCCTCTAATTTGTCAGTCAGATTTACCGGATGCTGGGCACAGATTTGAAGACAGGCACTGCATGTACTTTAAAATACACATTCTGAGTCGAGCATTGAGCTCAGAAGTTTAAAGTTCATAACTATCAGATAATAGTTCAGTATATCCGTTAATTAAAATTTTCATATTGAAAACAGAAAGTGGGAAACAATGAAGGAAATAATGAAATGAGAAAACCGGTTACAAAGCCATTGATTTATAAATCATTTAATGAAAAACATTGCTTAACAAACGATTTCATTAACTGTACATGAAACAAATTATGTTCTTTGCGCAATTATGGGGTCTAGGAAAGTATAAGGAAATGTAAATAAGAGAAGAATCCAAAAAAAATCTTATGAAAAATATGAGAAGACAGAAATCATAAATTAGTCATAAATCATAAATTGCCTCATAAATTAGTGCATGCATCCGAGATGCAAAAAAGGAGCTGATTTAGAGAATGGTTAAAAGTTAAATTAATCTAAAAGGTAAAACTCAGGATGAAGCGATTCCATTGCTGAGCTACATCGGAGTAAAGTTAATTCACTAGCAATAAGATTGAAACACTTCAGTGATGTTGGTCTGCTTTTCCCCAGGTATAAACAACTAAGTTTGGTGCAGTTCAAGTGAAAAAGGGATAAATATCAGTACAATTCAGTTTAACAGTAACGTTGAACCATCTGGCAACAAACACTGTATTGCCATTCTCATATATAATGTCAACAAAACATGGAGACAGCTTCACAGAATGCAAAGAGCATTTCTCGTCAGACATGGTGCTTGGTGCAAAATGTTGAGGTCTGCTCAGTACACTGATTTAGTATAATTCTACTGTACCACACGAACTCACAATTGCATTCCCTCTTAGAGTTTCGAAAACTTTGATGAAGCCAACTCCATTGTTCGTCCTAAAATCATTCCTGAACTGTGGCACATTTGTTTCAACAAATCTATGCAGTTCTTCATATGTCCATTCATTGACCGTTAGATGAGCGAGCTATATGACCAGTCAAAAAGTAAAACTGGAACTGAGTAAAGACACACATTTACGTCAATATCCATCTCACTTACTAGGGACACCAATGATGGCAAATGTCACACAGTATATATGTCTGATGCTGCGAAGTGGTTCCATAATTCTCTATATGAGATTAGCTCTCTGATACAAACTCTGAGGTCACACAGTGATGCAGTCATCAATTTATGCACTGTCAAGTATTCTAGGGTGCTTTAGGTGGCAGTATCAATTAGTTTAGATTTACTTCGAAAACATATCGTAAGATAATTACCATAGCTGAGTCAGACCTCTGTTTTCTACAGTCAGAAAAGCACAGCAGGTCAGGCAGCATCTGAAGAGCAGGGGAATCAACGTTTCAGACTTAAGCCCTTCATCAGGAATGAGGCTTGTGGGCCGGGAGGGTGAGACATAAATCGAAGGGAGGTGGAGTTGGTGGGGGGAGGGGGGGAAGGTAGCTGAGAATGCGATGGCTTGATGACATTCAGGGAGAAGGTGATAGTTCAGTGAGGAGGGTGAAGAGGATGCAATGGAAAGGTAATGAACAGGTGCTGAGTTAGAGGCTTGGGACTGGGATAATGTGGGGTAAGAGAAAATGAGGAAACTGTTGAAGTCCACATTGATCCCGTGTAGTTGCAGGGTTCCAAGGTGAAATATGAGATGTTTTTCCTCCAGGCGTCGGGTGGTTAGGATTTGGCAACAGAGGAGGTCCAGGGCATGCATGCCCTGGACAGAGTAGGAGGAGCAGTTGAAGTGTTCAGCCACGGGGTGGTGGGAATGGCTGGTACGGGTATCCCAGAGAGGTTCTCAGAAATGATCTACAAGTAGGCATCCTGTCTCCCTGATGCAGAGGAGCCCACATCGGGTACAACAGATACAGTATGTGACATTGGTAGAGGTGCAGGTAAATTTCTGTCAGATGTGGAAGGATCCTTTGGGGCCTTGGACAGAGGTGAGGGGAATTTTAGGAGTTCAGGTTTTATACTTCAGGCGGTGGCAGTGGAAGGTGATGGGAATGATGTGAGGACTGGTGAGGGGCATGGGCCTGATGAGGGATTTGCGGAGGGAATGATCTCTCTGGAACGCTGATAGGGGTGGGGAGGGAAATATATCTCTGGTGGTGGTTTCAATTTGTAGGTGGCAGAAGTGGTGGGGGATGATGCAGTGTATGTGGAGGTTGTTCGGCTGGAAGGTGAGGACCAGGGGTTTTCTGACCTTGTTGCATT
Organism: Chiloscyllium punctatum; assembly: GCF_047496795.1. NCBI lineage: Eukaryota > Metazoa > Chordata > Chondrichthyes > Orectolobiformes > Hemiscylliidae > Chiloscyllium > Chiloscyllium punctatum. Next base: position 36,973,746 of record NC_092768.1, read on the forward strand.
GGGAGGGGTGATAGTGTGGGAAGTGGAGGGATTGCACGGAAGGGCATCATTTTCCACGTACAAAGTTAAATTGGCATCTTGGGAGAAGGAGGACATCTGGGATTTTCTAAATTGGGATTGGCCATCCTGGGAGCAGGTGCGGCGGATGAATTGGGAATAAGGGATCATATTTTTTACAGGAGATAGGGTTGTAGAAAGTGTTGACTATATATATAAAAAAGACAGACACACACACACACACACACACACACACACACACACACACACACACACACACACACACACACACACACACACACACACACACACACACCAATCTCGATCTTTTAAAATCCAGTCTGCCTCTATTGATGGATTTTCAAACTTTCTGTAGCTGCTATGAGCATCTGACTTCGTCACCAGTCTGTCATATGAGACTTCCTGAAATTCACATAGAGCTGCTTAACGATGATCTTGTCAGCAGCGCATCATGTCATTCTGTAATAAGCACATTTATGACTCAACTGTAGTAATTCCCTTACGATTTTTTTAGGTGTAAAGATAAATTAATTGATGTTGCAACCTAAAGTACCCTGGAAAACTTGACATCACTGAAGTGTTTCAATCTTATTGCTAGTGAATTAACTTTACTCCGATGTAGCTCAGCAATGGAATCGCTTCATCCTGAGTTTTACCTTTTAGATTAATTTAACTTTTAAATTGAAGATTGCATGAATGTGTGACCTCAGAGTGTGTTAACTCAGTTATAGTTTTACTTTTTGACCGATCACATAGTTTGTGGATCTTATGGTCACTGAGTGAAAATATGAAGAACAACATAGTTTTCTTGAAGCAAATGTGCTCAATTTCAAGAGTGACGTTAGGGCAAATAATGCAATTGTATTCACCACAGTACAGAGAACTCTTAAGAGGGAATGCACTAATGGGTGTATGTGGTACTGTACAATTTTACTAAATCAGTGCAACTGAGTAGGCCTCAACAGGAAAGTGATTTGATATTTATCCTTTTTCACTTGAACTGTACCAAACTGAATACGTTAGCTGTTTATGGCAGGGGAAGAGCAGACCAAAGATGCTGAAGTGTTTCAATCCTATTGCTAGTGAATTAATCTTACTCTGACACAGCTCATCAATGGAAACGCTTTAGTAGTTTTAATGATGATTATTCTCTTTCCTTCGGCATGAAGATTCGTTTCATCCTGAGTGTCACCTTTTAGATGAAACCATCTTGCAACCATTCTCTAAATCATTTTTTTTTCTTGCGTGTCATCTCAGAGGCATGTACTAATTTATGAGACCACTGTTTTCTGTCTTCTCATTTTTTCATCAATATTTTTTGAATTTTTCTCTTATTTAAATTTCCTTTTACTTTCATAGAGACCATATTTGCGCAAAGTGCATCATTTGTTTCATGTCCAGTCAATAGAATCGTTTCCTCAGCGATTTTATTGATTAAATGATTTACAAATCAATGGATTTGTAACCGTTTTTCTCATTTCATTATTTCCTTAATTATTCCCTATTTTTTGTTTTGAATTTGGGAAGTTGCTTATCGCCATATACATAGACACAAACATAGACACAAACAAGGCTATTTCCATTTTTAATCCAGAGGGTTGAGCATCAGAATCCTGCTCTTTCTGTGTTGAACACGTTTCAATGATTACAACTTGAATACAATGTGAGTGGTCAAGTCGTTTGAAGATCATGTAAAAATTCGCAATTCACAGTGAAATTGAAGAAAAATGCTACGAACTGCTGGAAGATATCAATTTTCGAACTGGTTGTCAAAAATAGACGTAAATGCTATTAAATTTTGATAATAATGAGGTGTTGCATTTGGAAAAAATAAATCAAAAACGAAAATCAAAGTAACATGCTCTGCATTATACAATTCGGTGAAGATTAGAGGTGAAGAGCTGTATATTACTGTACATATATACATACATACCTCTTGAAAGGATTACAAAGATCGTAATGATGCTGACATTTGTCAGAAATGTATTAGTATCAATATTGCTGAAGTACATGGAGGATTTTTTTCTATCGAACTCTAGCGTGGCCTCTCACGCAATTTTCTGCGACCAACCTTGTCACCTATGCTTCACCCCACCTGCGCTTCACCCCACCCTCCTTCTTATCATATATCCTGTCTCACAAGAGGCAGAAGCACTTATAATTGGCAAGGGCTCCCAGGATTCCTGGTAATTTTCAAGCACAGCCATGCATCTGGTAGAGTGCTGCCATCAAGGTGTGTACTTGGTCGGGCATGCAGTGCAAACAAATGCGTCTAGGGGCACATTAGATTACTGACACTTTGCTGCAAATAAAGATTGACGCTTGCAAATGCATTGCTATTTCCTTTTCATACTACACTACATAACCATCAGTAGCTTCAACCCATCTTAGAATCCCATCTAAGGGGTTGGAACACTTTTCTCAAAGTCCAATTGAGTCTAACATTGTTGGGATTGTTTATTGTCTCATGAGATATGATCATCGCTGCATGGGCTATCATTTAATCCCTGGCCCATTTTCCCTCGATGTGGGACTGGTGAGCTATCTCTCAATCCAGTCCATGTTTCTGCAGGTAAACCCACAATGCTGTTCCAGAAAGAATTTGAGGACTGTGACTCAAGGAATAATACCAAATTTTCAATTCACGATTGTCAGTGACTTGGAGGCGACTTTGATGGTTGCCATATCCCCATATAGCTATTGTTGTTGTCCTCCTTTACGGAATTGGTCACGCCAAGACAAAAACATCAAAATTGGTCATCCTTGCATGCGGCCTGACTGGCTGTGCCTTTCCAGCATCACGCTTTTACACTGTGATGTCCAGCATCTTCAGTCCTGTCTTGCCCCCAGAACTGACCATGCGTTTGGGAAGTGATCATTAAGGATTGTTGGTGAATTTCTGCTACGTGCTTTACATTGTATAACGTTGCTGCTCGTGCTAATGGAGGAGGGACCGGTTATCTGTGGACATTGTAGCTATCAAGTGGGTTGATCTATCAGTGATGGTGTCAAGCTTCTTTAATGCTGTTAGAGCTGCTATTATGCAGGCAAGTGAAGTTTATTCCACCATTATCAGCACTTGTGCCTTGTCTATTATGGATGGATTTAGGGAGTCAGAGCGTGTGTATCTTGAATGTAATGTCTTTAGCCTCGATCACCTTGACATACAGGAAATTATATACCAATGATTTATTTCTTTTGATTTGTTTCCTTTTCTTTGTACTTAGAAACAGCCCAACTTAACCTGTTGTCATTAAAAACAGCATTATTCCAGAAGATAAAATGGTATTAATATAAAAGAATTTCTCTCAACAAATGATTATCCAGGTTATGTTACAGTTGGAAGGATTGAACAATTGCAAAATTAAGAAAATTGTTAAAACGTTAATAATGCAAATGTCGCATTTACTCAGTCAAATTCAAACAAGCTCGGACAATGACACAGTTGTATATATGATGTCTTGCAAAGAGATAAAACCTGTGAGTGTACTAACTCTGCGTTATCCAAGCCTTGTCGTGTGATTATGAATTATACATAAGTGACGAAGGAGTCTTTGCCCTTGCAGTTTTAAGTCCATAAATAGGATAATTGTCGTTATTTTGTTCACAAACGTATTATGCATTATTTTCGTTAAATAGAGGTAAGAAGAGTCACATTATTTGACAGTATCAACTTGCCTCTTGGCTATGACTAAGCAGTATAATATAAACATAGTTTGATCAATGAAAATCTTTTATTTGGTTATAATTAAGCTAAGTCTATTTTGAAATATCATTTCACCTCCACAGGCCAGAAACCATAGGATCGAATTTGTTTAAGATCAAACAAAAGTTTATCAAAAAATAATAAGCAGTGTGTAAATAAAGCTTACGAGTAAATTTGCAAGTAATATGATAACAAGTGCTTCGTTCAATAAACAAAAAATAAAAATAGAGATGTAAGATGGAACACATATGGATGAGAGAATTAAATTCGACAAATAATAACGGGAAATCAGGAATTTATTAAATGTCTTTTTTTGTCATTGTAGGGCATCTTGTCCGGATACCAAATAATCAAGTATCAACAGGCAGAAGTTAAATATATACTGTATTGACGTTGGAAAGTAATTACTGGGGAAACGGAAGTGGATCAAAGCTAATAAGTTGTTTATATTTGATATGGTGAATTCTGAGATATATATTAGTGCCAGATCTGCAATTATTTACAATATACATCAACGATTCGGAAGAGGAAAATGAATATAGACTTGGCAAGCGTAAGACAAAAGATACAAAAGTAGATGAAAAATCAAGTTGGGTGTATAATGTTTATAAAACAAGAAATATGTATTTAAATGTCCTTTTTACTTTATTCGCCTTGTCTCAGAATGAATCAAGATGCATCATCAAAACATTCATCCCAGCCCAAATAACAGCTTCTCAACAATTTCTAATGTCATCACATTAATGCAAATTTTAAAGTGAATATTACATTTAAAAAATCAATTTGCACATGGATAATCTCGTTTGTTGTGCTTATCATTCAATTGAAAAACTAATGTTGCTGGATATTTCATCACATTCTTGAACTCATTTCTGAACTTGGACTGAGTTACCCCATAAATAATTGCATTTGTACAACAATTTAATTCGACCAGCATAAAACCAACTTCCTCAAATATATATAACGAATCGTTGTAAAATTCAGGGTTACTTCCTGTGATGATATAATATAAGAAGTGAATAACATATAAAAGCCACAGAAGTATGAAGCTGCCAGATATGGTGAAAAGCAAAACCACAGACTTCTTTCTGCTCTCCATCTCTGCATCCCTGCAATTCCTTTTCATTCTCTGACCCCTCAGTCGAATACGGGCTTGACTGGTCACTAAAATATATCTGACAGTCAGAGCATTGAGCAATAGAATTAAAGCATATGGAAGTAAGGGGTTTAAAATCTTATCAAACCAGTCAAACGCCACCCATCTATGATCAGTATAATAGCTTGGTTTGTCAATACATAACCAGGGAACATCATCAATTATCTCGCCATAATCAACTGTAAAGTAGAAGGGTATACTTTCCAAACAGAGAAGAAAGCATGTTGTTGTGAGAACAACAGCTGCAATTTTCTTCCTGCAATATGTCGTTTTCAGCTTCTGACAGCAAATAACAATAAATCGATCAAAGGAGAAAGTTACAGTGAACCACACAGAACAATTTGCACATGCATAAAGGAGGGCAATGTTAACGCGACACACATTTGTGATTTCGAGGAAAGAGAGTGGGAAATAATATGATGCAAGGCGAGACAACACAGTATTTAAAAAAATGAATAATAGATCTGCCATTGCCATAGCTATGAGGTAGCGGGTTGTACATGGAGAGAGGCCACATTTTCCCCGGGCTAAAATCACAATCGTGACTACATTCACTACAAGAGACAAAGAGAGAGAACCAGGATTACTCCTTGAATATTTTCCACTCATGATGTCAGACAGTTTGAGAAATTGTACACAATATTTCAGTTGGGAAGAAGGAGGGGGGATGACATTAACAGTAACAGAAGATAAGGTCTGAACATTACCAAATTCTTAACAACTATTTCATTACTAATTTGTTGAGGTTGGGTCAAAAGTAACAGACAATGACTTAGAGCAGCTAGAATGTCAATTGAAATGTTTGAATTTGGTAATTGCTGAATAAAATGATTTATAAGTTTACTTCATACCAGACCGATTTGCCCAACTACATGTCACAAAATGGCATGTAGGGATTACAAGTAGAATTGGGCAATCCTCTGCCACAATGAGATGCCCTCTTTGGGGTGATGAGACGAGTTCTCAGACATGATCACATACGTCTAGCTCTTAGAGAATATCTGGAATTCAAGGATGTAAATGTTATCTGTGTTGTAGTACTAAGTTCCCATGAGATTGCACTCTCTCTGGCTTTGTGGTCTCATTAAGTTGGACTCAACCCTGTATTATGCAGATATTTAGTCCTTATCTTTATACATAGGATGACATCAAATTCATATTGAAAATCAAATGTCCTCATTGTTGTATCTTAAAGGGAAATGGATCAAATACGAATTATGTACTGTATTCACATTATATTTACTGATTGATTTGGGACTCGTCGTCAGTTTCCCAGCATCACAGGATACCAGGCTTCAACCACGCTGACTCAGGCTACTTGATATGAAGAATCAAGTGAAGGAATTATATAGAGGAAAGGCTTTAGGCACACAATATTACAGCAATAGTGCTGAAGAGTGATATTGCAGATTCACCAGTGCCCTTGCCAACCTTTTGCAGTTTCAGGACAGTATTGTTCTTTCACCCAGTAACGCATGTAAATACCAACTCAGACCAAACATCAAAATATGTATCAACGTCTCATTGGCAGTGGTACTGAGGAGTACTTTCTCAGCATTGACCTGCTGACTGTTGTAAAGTTGCAGTTTCCCCAGTGCCCCTCAACTCCTCACCTTCTTATAAACTTCTTCAGGAAATGGAATAAAGAATAAGTTCCAGAGCTGATAAGAGGTTGACTGTGATTGCCATCAGGGCAAAATTTGACTGTGTATCACACAAAAGGGGCCCAAGCAAAACTGAGGTCAGTGGGAGTCATCAGAAATTCTCCCGTGTCAACAGACATTTCTCAAAAAAGAGAAAATGAGGATCACTGTTGCAGGAGGATCGCCTCATTAAACAGAGGCCGAAACCCATCTAACCTCAGTTGTATCTTCAAGCACATTCGCTTATTCATGACGTCAAAATTGGGGATTTGCTGAAGGTTGAATACTGCTCAGCATCATTCGTTAATCTACAAATGTTCAAACAATTTGCGTTCATTTATCACAACACCTGGACAATACCCAGGTTTGAACTGTCAATTGACAAGTAATATTAACGTGGCACAAGTGTCAGTTGTGATTATTGACAACAAACGGCAGTCTATCTATTAACGCTATATTTTGAAGTCCATTACTACTGCTGTCTCTCACGCCATCAATATCCGAGATATTACCGTAGACTAGTAGCTAAGCTAGCCTACCCAAATTGCCTCGAGCACATCAATGGTTAAACATTATATGGTGACTTACCCATCCCTTTTCCTAATACATGTGCATGTCCCACAATGCACAGTCAGCGACATAATGGAATATTGCCTCATGGCTTGAGGGATTCAGAACCAACAACAAATCAGCTGATACCCATCCAAGGAAATGAAACTACTTGATCCCATCATTTAAGTTTTACAATTAATTACTCGATGACTAATACACTGTGAAAGCAAGGCGTGCCATCTGATATACACAACATAATTAATCAAGACTCTGCTAACATCACTTTCAAAATGCTGGATTTAGATCACTTAGATGGACGTAAGCAGCATATTCATGGTAAAGTAACGACCTGTGTGTTCCCCAGCAATACACAATGCATTCATATCAAAAATCCTTCCATGTTGCAGGTTCAAAATCTTGAATCGACCTCCCTACTGGCACTCTGCATATATTATGCATCACAAGGATTCGCTTGGACATAAAGTCTAATTGAGGAAGAGAGACAAAGTGTTTCCATCTATAAATGCATAAATATTTTTATAATGAAATCACAGAGCATTAACACCTGGAAAGTTCACTGAAGAACAGAAGTTCATTTTGACTAGACCAGCCCAGAAGGGGTTTCTTTTTATAAACTGATATTCAACAAATATCTTTGTACAACAGCACAGGTTGATTGCAAAAAGTTGCAACTTTCATGTCAGAAAAGAAAGGTGCAAACATTTTGAACACGGAAATGCCAGAGAAGTCAAAATTATAAGAATTGACACTTAAATGTGCAGCAATGATATTACTTACTGCCATGGGATTAATGCCTGTAGGCTCAAAACCTACAGGCATTGTGAATGTTGGTAATTTAGTGATATCTCTCCTCACCATAACGCCCATCAGCATCGTGAAAGGAACAAAGATTAGAACAGATCATCTGCTCCCGAATCCATAGATGAATTCCAAAATAGCAGACTCTCCCCAATAATACATGAGCACTGGAGTTATGTGTTCCTGTCCAGACAACAACCCACACTGACTGTGATTCCACAGCAACAAATGCAACAGTACCTTCACGCTGAGAATTCCCTGGTCTGAGATACAATTTATCTATAAATTTTAATCAACTAAAGGCAATATCTTACTCAGTTAGCAGTCTTACACTTTACATACAGTCATTGTTTTGGTAGTCTTGATGCAGTGGAACTAAATCAGAGACACATTCAGAACATTAGACTTTAGGAGTTATGTCAGCGGTCAGGTCTACACATTGTGGTCAAAACTAGATCAGTAAACTGCAATAACACTCAGTCTAAGAACAAAAGTTAGCAAAAGCACATACATAACCTATTAAAATGTTCATAACCACCTATAAAATACACGTATCAAATGATATACAAACTTTGTTTTATTCAAAAAAAATGCACACAGATAACGCTCACCCAGTGAACTTCTTGTAATAATAGAATTTATTTCGTGGACAGACTTAATTTTTTAAAAACTGAAGTAAACGGTTTTAATTATGTTCATGGACTAATAAATATTAGTCATTGACTTCTTGTATAAATGATTTCAATCATTCAAAGATACTTACCAGCTTTTATACACTGTTTACCATGTCAATCTTCAAGCAATTTTCAAATTTCTAACACTCACTGCATTGCACAATGCAATGTGGTTATCGTAACTTCACTGTACCGACTGAGGTAAATAATTCTTTGGGATATGTTATGAGTGGATGAGTGAAAATCAGTCAACATCCTCAAAGCAATATAGAATCTGAGTTTAATACAGTCGCTCCAATTTGCACTGGCCCTGAGTTAAAAAGTTAATAGCAAAAGTTATTAAAATAGAAATGACGTCTTTCCCACTGGGCCCTGGCCTAAGTTCCATATGATTATACTGTGACATATACTCACAGGAAAATCTCGTCTGAAAGTATTGCTTGTGCTGATGCCCAATTCAGTAGTACCCAGGCAATAGTTTTCTTTTTCAAAAACACTGGAAGAGATTCAGAATGTCTCACAAAATACGACCACTTATCTTGTCTCTGCGTGGAACTGACTGGTCGATCACAACGCAGTTGTAAAGAGAAAAAAACAGACATCAGCAAACAAACCCGAATTAACAAATCGTCAATTGCCCTTCTCACTTACCAGGAACACCAACAACAGCAATAAACATATAGTATGCTTTGCTGGTAATGTGAAATATTCCCATGCTTTTCATTGTGGATGATCTGTTCATTGGTACTGTAAGTAGCTCGTTCAACTAAATTCTGCAGTGAGACATTTACAGAACGCGTATCTTATACTAATTGTGAACTCCACAGAGACACTGCTTTGCAACATTTTACGAACTGTTTACTTTTCACTCCGTTCAGAACATTTGGCTAATTGGAGTAATAGATACCAGACGTTAGGGCAGATTTGCAAAATTCTGCAATTCAAGTATTTCTGAGACTTCAGCCAGCTAAATAGAATGATCTCTACAACTTGAAAGCAATTTGTATTGATTTAATTACAGTCAGCCCCTCACTAAATTTCTTCATTTTTAAAAAACAATCTTCATAATATTAAGGCTCTGATTCGGTAAATCAATTGTTATCTATGTGTAATTGAAAATCTTGAGGAATGTGGTATCACTGAGAAGCCCAACATTCGTTTTCCATCCCTAATTACTATGGAGTGGACTAAGTCGTTAAACTATTTCAGGGAAAGTTAAGAGTCAACCACATTCCTTTGGGTCTGGGGCGACATACAGGCCAAAACTGATAAAAAATGGCAGCTTTCATTTTTATCTGCATTATGAATGAAACGCAAAAGATCCACCTAAAATTCGAAGATAACATGATAATTAAATATACAGAACAAATTATGGTAATTAATAATGAAAGACAGGAAGTATTGGAGACAAATAAGATTGCAAACTTGCTTCATGTTCCACGTGACATAATGGTGTATATCCTTTATCAGAAGAGTCATCACTTAATGGGGACTGGGAACCTCTTTATATTTTTCCTCGATTTCTTGAATTCTGGAGAAGTCCAACATTGAAAATTAGAAAATCAGACATTTGGCAGCACAGAGTAACAGCATTTATTTCCAAAAGTATATGCTAATTTTTATTTTCATCTTGCACTCACGATATTTGAAAAGAATTCCTTCCAAGTGAAAAACAAAAAAATGATACTGCATACGGGAAAAGGGCTGATTGGTAAGCAAGTGGAATTTCTATGGGTAGAGTTTTTACCACGGAGAACGTATCCATTGATGCTGATTGCCAGTTAACTGCCAGACTTTATTCTACTTTTAAAAGCGCAGCTACCTCTAGTTGGTTACTGCATTATCCACGAAACATAAAGCAATTAATTGTGGACACCATTTTTTTCTGAGTTGAAAAGGGTATAATGCCTATGTTTATTTTTTTTGTCTGTAAAGAACATACATTTTTCCATTCAAGCGAGGAGGGAGAGAGAACACTTGACAATCCAATATGCTTAGATTTATCTCAGTCAACATCAAAGCACTTGAATCAAATAATAGGAAAATCATTTGATTGAAAATCTCAATATGGTAAACAAAACAAAATATGTTTTTAATGAAAAATTAATTGTATTAGTCAAGATTATTCCTAACGTAAGAACGACATTCATTGTATCATAAAAAGGATCGAATATGTGCAAAATGTAACATTTATCAAAAGATATCCTGCTGCACAAATGCTTAATCTCTTTAAAAACACACACACACACTAAGAGTGAACTACGCCTCAGTGAGAAACAGACTGATAATGTAACTGTGCACATTTGGAAATTTGATGCTGAGGAGGGAAAAGATTTTTTTTCTACATTGCCATGTCGTCAGTATCTATACCAGAAACAGTCCCATCATGAAAAGAAAGGATGATGTAGATTTATTTGCAACACTTTGCAGTGCTTACGATTTGTGTCTCGGTGTCTGGTGGACTCCGAAGAAAATCAACGTGTGACACAGTAGGAATAATGATTATTTATTAATTGATAGGTGAACATTTTCGCTTTTTGTTCTAACCAATGGTTTTCATTTTAAGACTGGTTAACTTTATAGGAACAAAACCATAAGAAAAACTTTTTGAATTAAATTAAACATGAGAATAAAATTAATTGCTAATTGTATCAATAGTGAACGATGGCAGGGCGGATGATATCTTGTAGTGCTACTGTGGGCACTGCCGATGCCAGCAGGCGACTGCAAAAATCATATATGCAGGTCAGTGCCTATTTTCACAAAGCTGGTCCTTTTTTTTCTTAACACTGTTCCTTTTCTCCAGAATACCGTGCCCTTGATTTTTTTTTCATAGGGATCATAACCAGGCCGGTCTCTGATTAGTCTACCTCAGTACAGAGATGAAACAGATTTTGAGGGTTCATTTGTTTACATGTGAACAGATGAGACTTCAGGCCAACGTGGTCATGTCTTAGAAGAGACCCGTATAATGAAAAGGGAGTAGTCAGCTCTCTAGCTGTGCATTCAGTCCAGAACTAATTGGGGATATCAATAGTAAGCTATGTGGAAGCAGGCTCTCTCTCCTTCTGCCCTTCTAACTTCAACCTGTAAACATTTTTTCCCATTGTACTGTGTTTTAAAATGGGTTTGCTTATTGGGATTATTGTGTATATTCATAACAGCATAAGTAAGTCTAGTTTGGATAGATTGAGTTCTGTTGGGGTTTTTATTCTGTCTTTTGTGTTTCATCATGGAGTTTTGTCTGTTTTTAAAACCTGGTGGTCAACCTCGCTAACTTACTCCAGGTAACTTTCACTGCACACTTACCAAAACAAATTGCAAAGCTGCCTGCTTAACAATGTTTTTTTGTGGCCTGACCCAGTCCATAGCAGATGCCATGTTAGTCCATGCTCCAACAGTGTATCAGATTGAAGCTAATATTCCTCTAACCCATGATGTTAAAAACTCTGCCGAAGGTTGATGCCACTTCCCGCTCTTCAGACACCATCACATTCCCTCCTTGCCTGTGTCAGTTGTATAGAACTTGGCACGCTAGCATCATGTAGCACAATCCATCTGGATTGTACTGGAATTGTCCCTCACACAGATTCAAGTATTGGAGTTTCATCTTTAGCGGGGGATTGCTTGATCCACAATGACCTTAATCGAAGAAACCATTACATTGCAGCTGCACGCAACCTCCATCCAGGATTTCATAATGGTGTCATCATGCCACAATTGCATAAGGCAACCTGATCTCCTCATAACCATTTTAAAATGTATCCAGCTCTTCAGAGATCAGTCTATTCCTCCATACAGTAAAGCGTGACGTATTCTACCGAGGAAATATATTCCAATGAATTCAGCACAAGTTGTGCTGCATAAGATCTGTAGCAGATTTTCAGTGCTGTCTTAGTAATGATACCTTAAACGTAACATCTCCAGAAAGACAAAAGTGCGGAGAAAATTATGTTGGTGCTAGCATGTTTAAGGTATTGTGCAGGTCATGAGATTATTGGTTCTTTTTATGAAATGTGGTCTGCACCTCACGGAGATAACACACTTGAATCTTCAGTGACGAATGCCATGATAAAGAATGCTTGCAAAAAGGACTTAGACTCTACACAATTGGACACAATGTGTTACGACTGCAGGGTGCGATGAAAAGAGGTGACTTCAATCCATGCTGCATGTACCATAAAATTCATAAATTATGCCATTGACTCCAGATTGAACTAGTAGAAATGGATTTTGATAGGTGTTTATGAGGCTATTAATAATAACTGCTTCTCTGGAGCGATGATTTTTACACAAGAGAGTATGAGAGGATAGTCAAACTTGCTTGCATTGCACATGTTTTATTACATTATCTTGCTTCCTGTTTACAACACTCACAAATTGATTTACGTTTTGTTTGCTAAGGGCTAGTCCCAACAATTAGACAGATATCTACTATCAGCACTTGCCAATTACTAGGCTAGGATACCATGTATAAAATACCAACAATGCATTTAAATCATTCTTCAGTAAGATGAATAATACAGTTCATGGGACTCCAGATGTGATTTTGACATTGCCCTTTATAATTTAAGCGTAAATCTCCAAAACGCCCTCCACTTTAGCATTCAATTTGCTCATGAAAACTGATAGTATTTTATTGGATTTCTTAATTAGTTGTGGTGGAGACACACTGTTTTTATTCTGTTTCATGAACTTGCAAACCAGACAGCTGAACAGTAGCTAAATATTGCGACAGAGAATAAATCAGCCGAAACATAGGACAGAGTTACAATTAAAGCATATTAATGGTGGGTTAACCTAATTTTTTTAAGGATTCAGGAAGTCAGATTAAGTGAGGTAAGTATGATGAAGAATTTGGTAGGTATGTTCAGGACAGTTTCACAACTAGTGATCAGGCAATTTTGAATCAAAATGAGAAATGAGGTAGGTTTAACAAAAATATCAGAGTCAAAGTTTCCCTGGGAAAACGTGGTCATTACATGCGAGAATTGAACATTTAAATTTAGAATGGGAAATTGTGTCAAAAACAAATGTGCTGAACGTAAATAAGGAAAATTTGAGAAGAATGAGGGCACATATAATTGGGTTGGAATAGGAAAAGAGTTTAGCCAGAAATACGATTGATGAACAATGGCAGAATTTTAAGCAAGTTGTTTGTGTATCATAATATATAACTCAGTGAGAATGAGAACTTCTAAAAGACAATTCATGAAGCATGAATAATCAGGAAATTAAAGATCGTTGATAATTGAAAGCAAAAAGCGTATAACTGCAAAAGATTCCTGGTAAACCCATAAGTTCCAGAACTAATATTATCGAATTCCCACTACCAATATATTCACTTCAGAATGTAACAAATTACATAAGAGGTTATAATTCAGTGCACTGAATCAGGAAGTTTTGCTTATATTTTACATGTTACTTCTTAAAGCTCAACAAGTTTCCAAACATTCTGGTTCTTAATTTAACTTCAGTTAAAAATGTAGGCTTCATCCTGTCTCTTCTGTCTCTCCAAGGCCTCGAAACCTTTACACCACCAATTTAAAAACAAACCTCATTTACACCATTGTGGCTAAACTGTTAGCACTTTGCAAATTGCAAGTTACAGCCTACATGGGGCCTAATTACATATTTAGTTCTAGTTATTCAAGGTGAAGCGGTTTTTTTTTTTTGCTGTTTGATTTAGAGGCTACTAAAGTTGTCAATTATCTATGAACCCATATGCTTCATTAGCTTTTGCTATTCTTGGTTTCTAAAGAGAATAGTTTCAAATGTTGTTACCTCATTGTTAAAGTAAAAGGGAACCATTTGGAATTTGGACAAATTTTTGATATCCTGGAGCCTATGTCACATTTTTCAGTCAAATTGGAAAAATTTTCATTTCATTTAATCAGAAACATATATATCAGTAGTTTGTTTATTTCGGTTTTGCTTATTCGGTTTTTGAAATACTTTAAAATTTCACTTTATAATTTAATGATGAATCGGTTGCAGAAGATCAAAAATTAAACATAAAAACATGTTAACCTCAACAAATTATTATACAAGGCATGCTTCAGTCTGAAGGACTATATAATTGTCACAACTCGAACTTTAATACAAATATTGGATTTCCTTTAACAAATTAGAACAAGACAGTACAGGGACTCTATGTGATTATGAATTCTCGATTAGGACATAAAAGATAACTCTGTCTTATCTATAATTGGAAGTCTGATTATGAATTGCACGCAACTTAAACAGAAGTTCTCACCTTTGTAGCTGAGGACCAATAACATTAAATTATTTTCATCCCTTTGTCATCATTGTTCACAAACCATGGCGCAATTCATTTCTAACGAAGCTTAGGTGAGTCATATAATATCACAACACCAAGATCTACAGTTGTATTAAGCGGAATAATACAATATTAGATTGACAAATGCATATATTTTACGTGACTGAAGCTGTACTAATCAATCTTGAAATATTAGTTTGACTATTACTCCTATAAAACAGATGAATAGGACTGTTTAAGACAGAAAACAAACACAAAAATTAATAAAAAGAGTGAAGATACACTCGCAGAATAATATTGCAAGTAATATCGGAATGGGCAAGCATTTCGTTCAAATTACAGCATTGAGAAAAGGCCAAATTGTACAGAATAGAATAGAACAGCAGAGAATAAGGTTGATCAACGATAATAGGGAACCAGGAAGGAACTGAACACTTGTGTTGCTAATGTTTTCATTGCAGGAAATCTAAGTTTCTTCCAAATATTTCAAAGAATCTAATGTCAAAAAGGGGACATTAAATAACTGCAGCAATTAGTGCTAAAGAATAATTACTAGAAAAGGTTACATGGCTGAAAACTCAGAAGTTGCTTGAATCTGAAAGGAAGAGTGTTGGGATGGGTATCAGAGCTGGGGCCACAATTATTCTCAATACATAAGGTCACCCCTCAGCCTCTGACGCTCCAGGGAAAACAGCCTCAGACTGTATTCCCCCTCCCACAGTATCAGGTACCGTCTAGTGTTAGGGGATGTGTTTTCACTCACGATCGTGTTTTTCTAGACCGGAGGAAATAGTTGGTCTATGTGGGGTTACGGCGGTTATTCTGGCAGTTATGTAGTTAATTTATGCCCGGGTTCATGTTAAAGGAGTCCAGGAACAGATAATGGTACTGCATTGTGATCGGCTAGTCAAATCGCTGGGAGTTCAATAATACCGAAGATGATGATGTTGTAATGTGACAGGTTTCTGGGAAATAGAAAAGAAGTACTAAGGATGTGTTAACTAAATGGCCAAAAGAGGGTATGTTTGATATAAATATGTGCGCTGAAATGAAAGGTTTAATGAAGAATTACTGAGCTAAGGGTAACTCAAACAAGAGAATATTGAAGAGTGAATAGGAGTTGGAAATTTTATGTGTATGGAGTTGTAGGGGAGATTTGGGATTGATTTTTCAGGCATTAGTTGCAACCGGGAGTGCCAGAGTGCAGGATGAGAAGTTTATCGGTGCAAAGGCTAGGGATGAGAACACCTCCATTGTTTAGCAGCACAGAATAAAGAGCCCTCCAGTATGAAGACTCAGCATGGGTCTACATCTGTATTTCTCGGTTTGGTAGGCTTGACGCAACACCCCAAACCACCCACCCCCAATTTGGGTGAGGAAAATGTAATACATTGTCTTGTGGTAGGGGGACAATGGAGATAATGGGGGAATTCGATTTGGGTGCAACTGACCCAGAACAGAATGTGTTAACAAAAAAAAACGAGAGGCAGGACAGGTAATGAGGTAGTAACACAGCTGAGGATGCTGAAATATAAGCTAGGCTGGAATTGCATTCTGGTGAGGAATCACAATGTAGCAATTTTAATGTAGGAAAGAAACTCGCACGGGGAAGATGTCGCATTTGTTTTTAAAAGAGGGGAGACAGCTGCTATATATTCCTTGGGAGACCCAGGATCTGGAAAGGATGAGAAATGTGTTGCCCAGTTTACATGATGGAGTAGGAAAGTGGATTAGTGCCTTTGAAGATGAAACCACAGATGAGAACGGTTGTTGACTATGGGGGATTTGAAGCACCACTAATACAGGTGGTGGGACTCCCGACATTAAGAGTGGTAATGGACCGAGCTCGTCTGAAGAATGTGGTGGACAATTCGATGATTGATGGTGCTGGGTTTGATCAAATAAAACAAAGGGTATGGCAGGCCCTTAGACTGTTGTCCATCTAAGATCGATCCCATAGCCTTGAGAGGGGATCCATTGGAAGACACTGAAAATCCAGCAGCCTATTCAGACAATCAGTTGGAAAGGTGGAAGGTAATCAGCTGTTTACCACAATGTTTCAGACTGCTATTGTTGACGCAAACCTCCTCAAGTCAAATCTAAGTTGGAGGAGGTAGTGGGTCTGACGTCCATGTTCCAACAGGATTTCGGAGAGCATGTAGTCCATGTGGTCGAAAGATACTGGAAATACATAAAGAAGCTGTTTGACCAGTAGGAAGAGGTGCAATAAAAGTTGACACTGCTGCAGTTCAGGAACTTAAAAAGA
Organism: Chiloscyllium punctatum; assembly: GCF_047496795.1. Lineage (NCBI taxonomy): Eukaryota > Metazoa > Chordata > Chondrichthyes > Orectolobiformes > Hemiscylliidae > Chiloscyllium > Chiloscyllium punctatum. The sequence continues at coordinate 36,990,860 of NC_092768.1, forward strand.
AAGAACGAGAGAAAAGCAAGTCAATGTTGCCAGTGGCAACTGGGTTGATCGACGCTAATGCAATGAATGATATGTCAGTCCAGAGAGCACCCTCTAACGCCACTTTGCAAGGGTCTGAAAAGACCCTTGCTGGTAATAAACGTTTTTGGAGGGGCTTTTCCACCATGCCAAGAGCAAAACAAACTTAATCAACTGCTGAGATGGAACTGAGGTCTCCAAGGACAGGGACGAGGAGATGGTGGGGCCAAGGTGTATGGTGAGAAGACAGATTCAGAGCGGATCAGAAATAGTGTGTTGGAGTGTTATCTACCAGGCCATTTTAGAAGAAATTACCTACATTGGACCTGGCCCTCGCAGCCCAGGGTGATCCATGAGTCAGGGATATCCAGCTATCCTGCCACAAAATCCCCATACGGGTCCAATGTTCCTGTTAATCTGTATAGGGTGTGCTAATGGTGCTCAGGGAACCCGAATTAGAAGGGGAAATACCCTGTGATTATCCTGTGGTAACAGGAAGGGGCCTATTGGCGGGCCTGGCGGATCTCGCTTCATAGTGCCACTGCCCTATCACAACCAACTCTGCTCTGCCCTAAACGTGAATGGGTCCCTGACCTGGCGATATATGTTCTTGGAATGGGTTAACCAAGGGGTGTCCCGTTATGTTTTGGGTCAGGAATGAGATTGCCGCGGGCTGGGAGTCACTTACCCCTGCCATTGAGATTTGGACAAATGCTGGGTGGATTAATTATATCTGTTGCGATTAGCAACAATATATGGATTAGTCTGCTGATGCCCTCTCTGCATTGGGTGAGCAATTGGATGCAACTGGTCAGGTGGCGTGGCCGACTTAGTAGGCCTTGGGCTCGTTGGGTGGTGTTTTGCATAGATTGGGGGCGTGGTTCCCCTTATTTGGGATTGTTGCGGGTTTTGTGTTGCTTGATGATGCCTTCGTCTTTTGCTGTGAAGAAATCGCTGAAGACTTTGCATGTTGGAAACATAGATGCAAACTGAATACTAACTTCAAAATGCTTACCGAATGGAGTCTCACCTCGAATTACCCGCGATACACAGATTTTTAGCATGTTGCCAGAACGAGATTAGCACAGGAAACAATTGAAATAAACTGCTCTTCAATTAATTATCGACATTATTATTGTTCATTACCTGCAGCAATTGAATGAAGTTAGGTGGAATTTTTATTTTTGATCTGCCAGTAAATAATTGGCATCTGCTTCTGTTTCTGCAATTCCAGAGGAAATGCAGCAATGACCAAACCTCATTCTTCACCAAAACTGTTCTATTGTAGTTGAAGCAATGCTTCTATTAAACAACAAATATTCCTTCGGATGGATCTTTGGTAGAAACAGCTGACAGAAGAACCACATTACACTCCGTTTCGTGCTTCATAAGGGGCAAACATGGACATATCCTCCAATTAATACATGGACTCTCGATTGAAGTGTTCTTTCTAGGCAATGGCAAACACTGAGTACTGTTCGACAATGACAGATGCACATCACTTTCCCTGTGTGACTTCACAGTATTAAAGTCTGATGGAACTGTACCTCGATTTTGTTGAAGAAAAACCTTGCTAATTCACAAGCCTCTGATTTACATATAGGCTTGTTGCTGTTGTTATTGCAATAATGCAAAACCATAGAGAAAAATCCAAGGATATCAGGCAATTAGGGCATCAGTCCTGTATCCACCTGATGGTGAGGACGAGATCCGTATATAGCGTTCTCACTCACAGAATAAGAGCATAGTCTAACCTCAGAGTACAACGGGATCGTGATCAGATAGGCCAATAGGCTAATATAACAGTGTCAGACTAAGTTTAACTCACATAATTATGAGGTGCAGTATTTTAGAAAAAAAAATCAGGGCAGGAAATATACACTTACTGCTAGGTCCTGGGAAGTGTTGCTAAACAAAGTGCATGTTAGAGTGCATGTTCATAGTTCCTTGAAAGTGGAATTGCAGGTAGATAGGATAGTGAAGAAGGCATTTGGTTTGTTTTCCTTTATAGAATGGAGCATTGAGTATATGCATTTGGAGGTCACCTTGCAGCTGTAAAGAACATTGGTTAGGCCACTTTTGAAGTATTGTATGAAACTCTGGTCTCCCTCCTATGGGAAGCACATTTAGCAATTTGAAAGGTTTCAGAGGAGATTTACATTGATGCGGTCAGGGCTGGAGTGTTTGAGCCAAATAGGGTGGGGCTGTTTTCCCTGGAGTGTCAGAGGCTGAGGGGTGATCTCATCGAGGTTTATAAAATCATGGGGGGAATGGATAGGGTAAACAGATGATATATTTTCCCTGAGGTGAGGCAGTTCAGAACTGGAGGGCATACGTTTAGGATGAGGGAAAGGATTTAAAAGGTTCATAAGAGGCCACTTTTCCAACCAGAGGGTGCTGCATGTATGGAATGAGCTGGCAGTGGAAGCAGTGGAAGCTGGTGTAATTAAAACATTTAAGAGGCATCTGGATCAGTATATGATGAGGAAGAATGCAGAGTGATACGGGCCAAGTGCTGGCAAATGGGACTAGATTCGGTTAGGATATGTGGTCGGCAAGGATGAGTTGGACTAAAGGGTCATTTTCAGTGCTGTACATCTTTAAGACTCTGTGACTCTATGCTTCCCTTAAGTTGTCGACTTTTGACTGCTTTTCTAATCATAGACACAAGGGTGTGAGGCTGTTGGAGTTTTTGAAAAGGTAGACATTGGGTAAACTGAATCATTGCTATTTTCCAAGAGGGATGCACTCCTTATGCTTATTCACATCTGAATTCTTAGTTCCCAAACCTCACTACAATGCAATTTGCCCTTTTTTTAATCCCTCCAGATATCTCAGCATGAGCAAAATTTGTTGTTCAGTCTATTATTTCGATATACTTCCCTCATTATTGCCTGAGATTTTCTAAGTTATTCTTATTTTTTCTTTTGAACAAAGGTAAATGTTACCCACTCATGTCATGTCTATATTTTCGCTTCACCAGCATTTATTGGCAATCGGAGAAGGCAGTTAATATATTGAAAATATTTTTTCAAGCCATTTCTATATGTTCTGTGTTAATATAGTAGCACACAAACGTTTGCTCCTACCTCGAAAATTGGACTTCAACAGGAGTGGCCCTTAGAACATATATTCCATTGTTATTCACAATTGCAAAGAGCATGGTGGCTAGTGACTCTTGGAAGGAGTATATTATATTCTAAAGCATGTTAACATAAAAAGAAAGATATGTTGACTGTTTAGAAATGAATTAAGATAGACTGTTCTCCAGGATGTCATGTAATCCATGCAGAATGCTGAGGAAGACAGATGGGGAATTAATCGGGTCTTGTGTAATTTCTTTGTGCACATTCGTTTCTCTTTAGTCAGAGGAAGCTCATAAAGGACTGGAGAATAGTTACCTTTGTTGCTGAATAATGAAGGCAAGCATATTGTCTACCTTTTGAGTACTTTATTCTCGTGTATTATAACTTCAAGAAACTGCGAACCCATATGCCTAGACCAATATTAGATTGATATTACTCAGTGTTCTGCAATTTCCCACATAGTTTCCCTCTGTACTCTCTTCCAAAATGCAAACCATCTTCCTTTCACACAATCTTCTAGATTACGATTTTTGACCAAATCTAAAGATGAAAAATCTATTTCCAGAATGCAATAGACAATAGACAACAGGTTATTCTGCCGTCCTACCACTCTGCCCTTCGAGCCTGCACCACCATTCAATATAATCATGGCTGATCATCCTTAATCAATATCCTGTTCCTGCCTTATCTCCAGAACCCTTGATTCCACTATCCTTGAGAGCTCTATCCAACTCTTTCTTAAATGAATCCAGAGACTGGGCCTCCACTGCCCTCTGGGGCAGAGCATTCCACACAGCAACCACTCTCTGGGTGAAGAAGTTTCTCCTCATCTCTGTCCTATATGGTCTACCCCGTATTTTTAAGCTGTGTCCTCAGGTTCGGAACTCACCCATCAGCGAAAACATGTTTCCTGCCTCCAGAGTGTCCAATCCTTTAATAATCTTATATGTCTCAATCAGATCCCCTCTCAGTCTTCTTAACCCAAGGGTATACAAGCCCAGTCGCTCCAGTCTTCAGTGTAAGGTAATCCCGCCATTCCAGGAATTGACCTCGTGAACCTACGCTGCACTCCCTCAATAGCCAGAATGTCTTTCCTCAAATGCATGATATTTCAAAACAGCAATAAATATTAGGAAAAATACTCATGACATCCTCTCACTCTGTGGCCATTGAAAGCAATAAGAAATTTTCAGAAAACACTCCATGCAGGTTATCTTTTAGTATGGAGAACAGAAACAACAGAGTGGGAAGTCTGACAATTATTGACACTTGGAATTTGTAGCAAAGTGGACAGATATTTCTTAATTTTACCCCTTGTAATGACGTTTGACAACTCATCTCAGCATTATTTATTTCTTACATCGTTCTCACTAGTTGTCCAATGTCTAACTGTTAAAATATTACAAACGAATATTATTTAATAATAATTAAAACAAAGACGTTAATGAGAAACAGGCTGCGTGTTGGATTTGCTTTATGTGTCTGTTTTTTTTAGCATTGAATCTTCCAAGTGCATGAATGTACCTCCGAATACATCCAATTCGACTCTTGCATGCTCACGGATGCTCAGTTGTTGGCTAAGTTACAAACACTGTAAAACAAACTGGCGCAGGAAAGAAGAAGATCTATGAAGTTCTTAGTCACACCTTTGATAAAGACTATTGTGAGGAATGGTGCACAAATTACAAGCAACCCATGGATAGATGGAGGAGTGAAAGAGAAAATGAAATTCCATCACACCTAATCCTCTCTAATGGGTATACAGTGTGTAAATAATCAGAAAGATGATTCCTTGAAGGCAGACCATGTTCCCCTTAAAACTGAAGGAATCTAAAATGAGGAGTGAAGTGCAATGAGGTAGGTCTAGGGGACTGCACAATTATTGGGAGAGATACTTTGATGCATAAATTGTATTGTTTAGAGGGCTTCACTAAGCATCTTGAAAATGTATAGCTGAGGAAGTGGAAGGATGCCAACATGGGATTCACTTTGGAACCAATAGAATTTGAAACCTATTGCGATTGCTGGAAACTGATAGTTGAATTAGAGAACATCAATTATTTAAATGTCTGCCTCATTCAGCAAACCAGATAGCACTTAATTTTATTGTTGCAGCTGCTATCAAAATCACAGGTGAGAGCAAAGTTGGTTAGGCACTCATTCATTGCCCTTCAGAATTTAGAATTGAGCTGCATTCTTGATTTATTATAGTCCACGTGCTCTCACATACCCACAGCCATACAGTTCCATGAATTTGACTCAGCAACAGTGATGGATAAGCAATGAAATTCCAAGCCAGAGTATTGTGTTTTGCATGTGGGCTTGCTCTTTGTCTACTGACTTTGAGCTTTTGTTTGATAGAGTATGCCACTTTGGAAGGTGATCTGATACCAATGATGTCTTCTGAGATTCTACGACATTGGACAGCCTGGGCTTGTGTCTACTGGATTTTTGAAAAGTGAGGTGTGACACATTTGAACGTACAAGATTATGAATCACATTTTCAGTGTTGCCTCTTGTGGATCAATCGAAAGCTAAGAGTAATGTTTTAATGTTAGCAGTTGAAAGTTGAGGGCAGAGGTAAAGGTCTAATTTTCTCTCAGCGGATTGTGCCTGTGCCACTACCTGCCACAGATGGCAGTACAGCTACAGTCATTTACCCTTAGGCAGATGGAGATAGATTCTTTTCAGCAGACAGGTCAAAGTTTATTGTGAGTCGATGGGGATGTGCAATTCAAGGCACAAACAGATCAGCCAAATTCTTAATTAATAGTGCAGCATGCTTGAGGGGGAGACAAACATTTTCTTCTTAGTTCTAATATTCATACTGTTGTGTCATGGCGGTGAACCCCTCTGTTAATTATACTAAACACCTGTTGAAAATATTTGTAGATTCATTATCTTCTCTTTTCATTTTCATCCTGTTAATTTGACTTTCTCAACTAATTCGTAACTTCCGAAGTTCAATTCTCTCTCACTTTCTCTTTGCTCAGCTAAGAGCCCTTTCTCCCTTTCTGCATCTTCTAACTCTATTTGCCTCAATTTTAATTTAAGTTTTTCTAACTCGACTGTACTTGCCTGTTTCTCTGACACAGCAAATTGCTTGACTAACTACCTTACAAGTTTATCTTTCCTTTTGTCCCCAGTTAGACCTAATTCTAACCTATTTGCTCATTCTAAAAGTATGTCTTTTCTCTATCTTTCTATGGAAAATTTGGTAATCATGTTCAAACTCTACGACCTCCTTAGCAATCGTAAGACCCATTTCTTTTACTTATAATTTAACCAACCAGAAATAACCGAAATTAAACAAATTGTCTCATCTACATTTTATTTGTAGATCTAGGACAGTAATCGGCAACTGCTTAAATCTGCAGTGATCTTTGGTAACCTAAATCCGTTTAAATCTGTCCAACTCTCAGACTGGATCTGCCTAAACCTGTCCAAATCATCGATCTAAACCCCCAACCTTTTGAGTCACGGCGGTGAACCCCTCTGATAATTAAACTGAACACCATGAAAAGCTAATCACGCCTCCTAATCTGTTAAAATATGAGTGAAGGAGAACTCCCAAATTCCACTATATAAGGAAAATAATATCAATCTATCCTTTAACTCTAAACGTTAACAGTGGTTAGCACTACTGCCTCACAGCGCCAGAGACCCGGGTTCAATTCCCAACTCAGGTGACTGACTGTGTGGAGTTTGCACATTCTCCCCGTGTCTGCGTCGGTTTCCTCCGGGTGCTCCGGTTTCCTCCCAAAGTCCAAAGATGTGCACGTTAGGTGAATTGGCCATGCTAAATTGCCCATAGTGTTAGGTAAAGGGGTTAATGTACGGGAATGGGTGGGTTACGCTTCGGCGGGTCGGTGTGGACTTGTTGGGCCGAAGGGCCTGTTTCCACACTGTAAGTAATCTAATCTAATCTAATCTAATCTAAACAATAACTTCATAACTCTAAGCCCCGTTTCTCTTAACTGCTTATTATCTGCCTCCAACTCCATAACAATATAATGTTCCAATAAATCAAAATTACATCAACTTAATTTCAAAACCATGCAGTTGTCCTTGTTATTTCAAATGAAGATCTCCCTACGTCGTCTTTTCTCCTTTTAGAGTGAAAAGGTACCTGTGATAGAGAGTGTTTCAATCTTTCGGGTCTCTCTCTTTCTCTCTCCCTCTCTCCCTCTCTCTCTCTCTCGGTGGCAGTTACTCTGTCTGACTTTCAAAATACCTGCATTTGTTAATATCCCCAATATTGGTTCGTCTCATTGGTTCGAGTTTGGCGAAACAATAATTCAAACTTGATTGGGTTTTCGAATGCTAAGGCAAATTTGAACTGACTGGTTAAATTCGAATTGTTGTCAAAATAGTAACTAATTTAGGTACCCATTTCACAGCCAACTGTCACATATTTTCAATTTTCCAGTTAACTCTGAGACTGCCAGCTCGCCACATGACAGGTGCTTCCAGCTCTCAGTGTAAAACAGCATTCACTACAAACAGGTCACGCCATACAAACTGCATTAGGGCAATAGAAAAGACTGCAGAATGTTACAGCTGCAGAGAAGCTGCAGAGAGAGCAAGATGAACATTTCAATTTTAGATGTCTTGTAACAGCGGGGAAGAGGCTGTTCTTGAATATGTTTTCACGGATTTTCATTCTTTTGTGTCTTGTTCACGATGGGAGAGGGTGGAAAGGGTCTTTAGTTATGGTGGCTGATTTTCTGATGCAGGGAGAATTAAGGATGAAGTCAGTGGATGGGAGGTTGGACTGTGTGATGTACTGAGCTTTGTGGTTTCCTACAGTTTTTGGCAGAGCATTTGCAGTACCAAGCTATGATGCATCCAGATAGGATGCACTTTATTTTTTTTTAATTGCAAGGCAACTTTATGGACATGCCCAATTTCTTGAGCCTCCTGAGGAAGAAAAGGCGCTTACTGTACAGGGCAAATTGATGGTAATTATCATTCATAAGAACTTCACGTTGTCAACCATCTCCACTCCAGCACCACTGATGCTGATAGGAAGGTGCTCTCCATTTCACTTCCTGAAGTCAATGACGAGCTCCTTCGTCTTTTTGACGTTCATGGAGAGATTATTGTCTCTACACCATGCAGCTAAATCTCTCTCAGCTGCACTCCGTGTTGTTGTTTTGAGATCAAATCAACAAGTCTGTTGTACTCCGAAAACTTGTAAATGGAGTTTGGGAAGTATATGGCAACACAGTCGTGAGTATATAGGGAGAATATTAATGGTCTGAGTAGGCATCTTTGTGGAGCACTTGTGTTGAGGAATGTCGTGGACAAGATGTTTTTTGCATTTCCAAACTGCGGGCTGTGGGTCTGGAATTCTAGGATTCATTCACAGAAACGGGAGTAGAGACCAGGTCTTGGAGTTTGGACATGATTTACTTTAAAATTAAACTGTTGAAAATGGAGCTGTGGTCAATGAGTAGAAACCTGACAGAAGATCTTGTTGCTATCCAGACTTTCTATGGTTGAGAGTAGAGCCAGGCAGCTGACATTTTGCACCTTTTGCAACAGTCAGCGAATTGCAAAGGATCAAAGCAACCTGGGAGGCTGGAGTTGATGTGACGTTGAAATACAATTTCTGTTTGTGTCTGCCGTGTGTATTTCTGTCCAGCAGCAGAGTGAAAAGTGCAGAGAATTTTGAAGTTATTGAATCCGGGCTGATACACTCCCTTCCTCGAATACTTTTAGTTTTGTTTTCGTATCTGTGGACCTGCAGTAACAAATGTCAACGCTGCTGACGAAGTTAATGTAAATGACCGGAAGGCGATGGAGAGTCAGGTGATGAAACATTTCTAGCGGGATTTACAGCTTCTAAAATTTTTCAAACATATTCCAATAGCAGCAAGTATGTAAAAATTAGGCAATAGGGGAAATCTGCTTAATTTCCTGAATTTATGCAATCTCTGCAGCTTTTCTGGACAATTTATCAGCATCCCACCCAATCATTCAACATCTGCATCCCTACTGTTGATTTCATGTATGCTCTATATATTGTTATGAATTTGCCGTGATTTTTTTCTCACACATATACTGAAACGTCAAGAGTGGAAATCAAGTGAGAAAGGAAATCTGAATTGTATGCACTGCAATATTTTACCTGTGCACCTTCCATGAAGCTCCAACATCTGAGAACAAAGATTACAAGATGAAAACCGTGTTAGAAACTGAATTCTCTTCATTGTTTCCTTCCATATTTGGCGGTTCAAAGATGTGTTTGCAGTAAAGCGACTGTGGTTTCATGCAGAATTTCCATCAGTTTTCACTGAGCAAGTCATTATCATTAGATTCTATATGTTGGACGAGTGAGGAGAATGTACAACCAGGACAAATGTGCGTGCACACACACAAACAAACGTAAAACTGATTTCTCATTTCTTTAAGACTTTTAACAAAATAATCTGTTCACAATGGCAGAATTATTCATATAAAAGTTTGGTCTGAATAATTTTAAAATGTGGACAACTGAGGTGAATGAAGAATTAAAGATAAAAATTGGAAAACATTGCGAGGTTTCTGCGAGAGTGGATGCAAGTAACATTCTAATCAGAATAAACCACCAGTGCAAGGAAGAGCGATTGGAAATCAGAAAAATTGTAAATTTACTGAAGCTGCCCTGAAATAATTACTGAAGCTACTGACTGACAAGGGCATCGATAGTGCTGAACTCTACTTTAAAGTCTTTGAAGAAGTCACCATGAAACCAGTTGATACTTCTGAAGGAGAATCTTTGGATGCGAAATGTTCACTCAGTTTCTCTGCATAGATGCTTCCAAAGATGCTGATATTCTCCAGCTTTTTCCCTTTCTTTTCAATTTTGTTTCAGATGTCCAACATCCGCAGCTCTTTGACATTATTGAAATGAATAATACATTGTTTTCAACTTTTGAAAATTCAAAGAATATTAGGATGGTGACATTAGAATGCAAGATAGCGAAAGGAGCTTCTATTGAATCAATCTGAATGGGGTACAAGTGCTCAAACAACCGATAGATATTTTTCAGCATCTTTTTAAGAATGTACTTGGTGGAATAGGGTGAACATTCTCCCATCTGACATCCAAGAACTAAAGTATCTTTAAACTTCCTGAAACTCCGATATTCCTCCTTTTTTCAACTTGTTTCAAAGCCTTCAACTCTCTATATAACAGATTAATTTAAAGTTGTATAAAACACTGCAACTCGCTGCACTCAGTTGTTTCCTTTATGTATAATTTTAATAATTGGTTCAGCTAAACATTTCACCTCATTTTTTAATTGCTCTCTGAACTTTGTCTGAGTCACCCCATAAATAAATGTATTTGTGCAACAACTTAAACTGAGTAGCATGAATGCAACTTCAGCAAACGTATCAAATGTATTATTATAATATTCAGTGTCTATTAGGTTATAAAAGAAGAAGTCTATGACATATGCAAGCCACAACAGTATGAAGCTGCCCGATATGGTGAAAAGTAAAACCATAGATTTCCTCCTGCTCTCCATTTCTAGGTCACTGTGATTCCCTCTTTTGTAACCCAGCAGTCCTTTACGGACTCGACTGGTGAGCAGAATGTATCTGACTGTCAGCGCATTGAACAACAAAATTAAAACATATGGGAGGCATGGGGTTAAAATTTTATCAAAAATGTCAAATGCTACCCATGATGAATCTGTGTAATAGCTTTGTTTTACATTACAATACCAAGAGATGTTCTTAATTATCTCACCAGCTTCGAACATAAAGTAGAAGGGAATGTCCTTAAAGCAGATCAGTAAACAGGTTGCTGACAAAACCAGAGATGCAGTTTTGGCAGTGCAATGTTTTGTTCTCAGATTCTGACAACATATGGCCACAAATCTGTCAAAGGAAAATGCAACGGTGTACCAGACGGAACATTCTGAGGTTGCGTAACACATGACATAGATGGCACTGCAGACAGGGGTGATTTTCAGGAAAGACACTGGAAAAAAGTAAGAACCCATCTGCCACAGCATGATCCAAGTGGAAATGAACATTATATCCGCGGTTGCCATGGCCACGAGATAACGTGTCGTACAGGGAGAGAGGACACACATTCCCCGACAAAGGATTACAATTGCCACTAAATTAACTGCAAGAGAGAACACGCAAATTATTCAGCACATTTCCGTGTTTTTAAAAAAGAATATAGTTGTGTGTATCTAGGTCAGAGGTTATTTTCAAAATACGAATGGATATACAATGCTGCACACTAGCATTGAAGTGATGGAGAAATTAAAAGCATTGATGTGCTTAATCAAATATGATGTGTTGAATGACCTCGCAGGCTCAATGACCAACCTCTGTTTCCATGTTCCTCTGAATTCAGAAGTTGCTTTCCCATTCCAAAACGAACCTAAACTTGCAAAACTACAGTTCATTTAAGACAGAGCTGAGTATGAATAGCCAAACTGCTCTAAAATGCGAATGACAAATTTTGGTTCTGCTGTCTCGTGATTTGAAGCTCTGGTTTAACGTGTGTCAGACATAGACGTCAAGGTAACTGTAACATATAAATAAAAAAGGCATCCCGAGCTCAGAAGTTTGAATTTCAGCATGTTGTGGGACAGCTGGAGAAGCATAAGGCAATGAACAAGGAATCAGCGCTCGTTAGAAAGAACAGGGGAGAAATGAGAACAACAGATAGAGAATATTGAGGAGTGAAGTTTACCATTGAGATAATAATTAACTCCATCTGTTAAGCAAATTTCCCCTTTCAAAACAGAAAGTGGGGAACAATTGGGAAAACAACGAAATGAGCAAAATATTATAAAGCCAGAAGATTTACAAAATGTTTAATAAATAACATAGTTTAGGAAAATGTTCTGATAATTGCACATGAAAGAAATGATGCACTTTATGCAATTATGGAGTCTGTGAAAGTTAAGCAAGTTAAATAATACAGGAATCCACAAACCATTTTGCAAAAACTAGTAGAGAAGGCTGAAAACAGACCTGCTAATTATCTGACAAATTAGTTCATGCATCACAGATAACATACAAAAGGAAAATTTGATTGAGAGAATGGTTGGAAGTTAGGTTAATCAAAAACGTAACACTCAGGACGAAGCAGTTTTTCATAACAAAGAAAATTGAATAATTAACGTTTCGATTGATAAAAATCAAAGTACATTCAAAGTAAGAGCAATTCACTCGCAATAGCAATGGATTACGTGAGCACTATTGTTCTGCTATTTCCCTGTCAGTCGACAAAGCACTGTTTCAGTTGAGAAAGTTTAAATGAAAAAGGAAACATAACAAAAATCATTCAGTTTAAAAGTAATACGAAAATACTGCCATGCTGATACAATATGGTCATAAAATATGGAAGCAGCTTCATGGAATAGAAGACGTGGTTATCTGAATAATTGTTACAAACTTAGAAATAGCTATTTTGACTTCAGTTCATTACCAACACCAATCACGTAGCTTGCTGCTATCATGGCCAATGAATAGGTAAGTGAGGAATAATACAGTTCTCTTGAGTCAAATGTGCTGAATTTCAGGAGTAAGCTTATGATAAACAGTGTAAGGGCTTTCTCACAGTACAGAGATTATACTACAATTCTACAATCGCACAGACTTCTGGTCGGACAGACAGAAAGTAACTGCTTTTTGAAACTTTGCTTTTCAACACTTTGTTGTTACGAAAGTACTACCTGTTTTCACTAACTGAAAGAAATCCGAAGAAGATTTTTGCTTTGATGCAAAAAGACCAAAGTTGTTCAATATAAATGAATGCTTCATTCTTTACGCCATTTTGGCTTTTGAGAGATTGGGTGGGAATTCTGTACTTGCAGATAGCAGGGGAATCCTGTAGTTCTTGGAGCAAAATGTTTAACTCTGCTGAGTTATATAGATTTGGTGTAATTCTCCAGAAGCAAATACTCCCAGTATTATATACCATCTGCTAGTTCTACGCACTGAGAAAAAAAATACACTTGCACAGTTGGCATAAACTCACTCCTGAAATTCGGCACATTTGTCTCAATACAACTGTATTTTTCCTTACAGATCCTGTCACTGGCCATGATATCAGAAAGCTATGTGATCCATCACAAAGTGAACCGAGAGCTGAATTCATACTCATATTTTCATCACTGTTGATTCCTACTTACCAGGGAAACCGATGATGGCAAGAGTTACGTAGTATATAATCATGATGCTGTGAAATGGTTCCATACGTTTTAATACGTGGCGAACTCTCGGAAACAAACCCTGAGGTAACACAGTCAGAGAGGTTTTAATTTATGCAACGTCAGGTCTCCCCATGGTCCTGTGGTTTGCAGCATCACTTAATTTAGCTTTACTTCGAAAAACAAGTTTAATATGATTACAACAGTTGAGTCAGGTCTCTGTTATGACAGAATGACATGAATTTTCGCTGACCAGACAGACTTTACACCACAACATTTGCACGTTCCCAAGGCATTGGAAAAGGTCCAACTTGGAAGACTGGTCATGACACCAAATATTCATGGAATCTGCAACAAATTATGAAATTTGTTCCATCAATGTCGACTAGCAAGCGACAATTTATACTGATGTGTGTGTGTGTGTGTAAGGATATTTTTATCGGGAGGAGTATCAAATCTACAGCCTTGTGCTTGCATACATCTCAGTGACTTGGACTTGAATGCAATATGCATTCGCACGTTATTTGAATATCATGAAACAATTTGCCATTCCGATTAAAATTCTGTAAAAATGCTGCAAACTGCACCAAGTTATCAGTATGAGAATTGGGTGCCAAAAATAGTCACAAACCGTATTGAATTCCAATAATTATGAGACAATGCATTTGGAGACAGTTGAAACAAAAGAAAAATGAAAGAGACCACGTAACGTAGTATAAAACGACACCAAGTGTATAGGTTCAGAGGGACATTATGGTACATGCAATTATATCTCTGTAAGTGATTAGAAACATTGCTTAAAGGCTGAGGTTGACCAGAAATATACTAATTCAAACATTGTCGAGTGTCATGGAGGACAAAATTTCATTAGTTCGAACGACACCAGACGCACAATTATCACTAATGCACCATATGTTTAGTTCCATCCTCCCACACATCATTTCACCTCTCTCACAAGAAGCAGAAGTACATTTCACTGCCAGGGGTTCCTAGGATTATTGCTATGGTCCAAGCCTAGTAATGCACCAAAACTATTGCTGACATCCAGGTTTATCCTTTGATTACTTACAGTGTGGAAACAGGCCCTTCGGCCCAACGAGTCCACACCGCCCCGCCGAAGCGTAACCCACCCATACCCCTACATCTACCCCTTACCTAACACTACGGGCAATTTAGCATGGCCAATTGACCTGGCCTGTGGGAGGAAACCGGAGCACCCGGAGGAAACCCACGCAGATACGGGGAGAACGTGCAAACTCCACACAGTCAGTCGCCTGAGGCGGGGATTGAACCCGGGTCTCCAGCGCTGTGAGGCAGCAGTGCTAACCATTGTGCCACCGTGCCGCCCAATATGTATTGCTGTGCATACACAGAGAGAGAGGAAAAGAGAAGAAACACTTCTGGCGATACTTGGAATGTCTGAAACTTTACTTCAAATAAAGGTTCGCATTTGCAGATGTATTGTTATTTCATTTCCAATCTGCACAACACTATCAACACTTCCTTTCACCGATGTTAGCATCCCATCTAAGGAAGTCGACACTTTCCACAAAGTCCAATTAGACTAAAAATGTTGGCATCATATGTCCAATCCTACAATATGAGTTCAATTGCATGGGTGAGCCTTTATTATTTGTTCCATTTTCCATGGTGAGGTGCCTTCTTGACATGATCCATATTTCTGTAGGAAGATGCACAATGTTGTTCCAGAGAGAATTTGAGGGCAAAACCAAGCAAAACTAAAGCAAAAATTATATATCTTCAAGTCAGAGTGGGGAATGTCGCAGAGGTCAACATGAAGGTGTGCAATACTCTAATATAGCTGCAGCCATTGCCCCCCTCACCCCCCAAATGGAATTGGCGATGTGTTCCGAAAGTGCTCTCGAAAGATATTTGATGTATTTCTGTAGTGTATCACTGCTACTACTTTCGATGAGAGAAGGATTTGGTATTTGTGGATATGGTAGCATTCATGTCAGTTGCTTCATTTTGGATGGTATCAATCAAATGTTCATGGAATCTATAACAAAGTGTGAAATTGGTTCCATCAATGTCAACAGGCAGGAGACAAATGTGTGGGTGTTTGTGTTTTTGTGCGTGTGTGTGTGTGTGTGTGTGTGTGAGAGAGAGAGAGAGAGAGAGAGAGATAGAGAGAGGGAGAGAGAGTATGTGTTGGAGTGTTCTTGGACCTGCCATTATTCAGGCAAGTGAGGAATATTCCATCACACCCCGAGATTGCGCTTTGCATATTGTGACAGGTTTGGGGACTAAGGATATGTGCTATATGCTACAATATTCAGAACTGATGTTACTACATGTTGTAAACACTTCTGCTTAATTTAAAGCAGCAACACACAAAAGATTTATCCCTTGCAGTAATCTGTGAAAATTCGAGCGGCCAAGAACTATTTAAACTAAAAATTAATAACTTCATTTCTTAAAGTATAACAGAAAATAATTACCTTTTTCTATAATATTGATCTGATAAAACTCCCGATTAAGATTTATAAAACAAAACTTCTTATCTCAAAAACCAAGCAGCTTCTCTGTATTCTGATCTTCTTTTCTTCTTCTTGGGGATTCTGCTTCACAGGTTACTGATCGATAAATGTACCGTTAAGAGGGCTATTCTGTGGGCAGTTTGCTGATGTCTTTGGCTCGCAGTTCTCCTCCCAACTATTCATTTGGTCCCAGTCTTTCATGCCCAAAGCATGGGATCATGTCATTGGATTTTAAGATTATCAATATACTAAATTCAAACTTTATTTGGAGTTTGGTATTTGAGCATGTATAATTTAAATTGATTGCTCTATTTCAAACATGTTTTTGTCTCCAGGCAACCAGCTACCCAATCTATCCCTTGACCACATGTTGCAGTGTATCCTATTCCGAACAATTGGTGCTGTTCACCCTAACATACAGAAATTTTAATATAAGTTCATCTTACAATCTTCATATACCTGTATAATATAAAACTCATCTAAACTTTATCATTTAAATCGGCGATAAAGCATCAGTGATTACATTCCTGTGACCCGCACGATGTATGTTTTTTAAATTAAACATCTGCAACATAAGCCTCCAGCGATATAGTATCATATTCTTGTCTTGAACGCATTCTAAGAATGTAGCAGAGTGTGATCAGTGGACTCAACATATTGTTTATGACATATGCATTAAAGTAGTGTAAGGCCAGTACAATACTCGATAATTCATTTTCGATTGTGGAGTATTTCCTCTGGTGAATATTGATCTTTTTCGAAAAGTAACCAACTGGCAATCAAAACCAATCCTCGTCTTCCTATAGGAGTAGGGCTCCAACTTTTCTGTCACATGCATCAATGGTGACTTTAAAACGTTTTGAAAAGGTTGGTGTAGCTAAAACTGGTTTGGTGGTTAATAGTGATTTCAAATGGTCAAATGCCTTCTGGCTTTGCTCTGGCTACGGAAACTTTATGTTCTTCTTCAGCAAATCGGTTAACGGTGCCAGTACACTGCTGAAGTTTGGAACAAACTTCAATAAAATCCGCTGAGTCCTAAGAAGCACATCTTTCTTCGAAATTGGTCATGGGAATTCCTCGATGGCTTTCATCTTTGCATTCTGCGGGGTCAACTGCCTTGACCGATGTTGTGTCCCAAGAATGTCACCTCATCTTCCGCGAATTCCACTTTTAACATTTATAGATACTTCTGCATCTTGCATTCCTTCAAAGACCTCTGCCAAATGCACCATGTGACCTTTCCACGATTTACTGAAGATCACTACATCGTTCAAATACACTGCCCAGTTTGTTAACCCAGACACAATTCTTTCATTATCTGGGTTAATCCAAGATGGAGGACGGGAAAAATGTCTGGATGTAACACCTGCTCCATTTTTGAGGGATTTTAAGTGTTGGAGATGATTTCCTCGAATTCCAGAGCAGCGATTACTGTTTCATATGCTGTTGCATTGTTTTGGATCTTTTGGAGAAAAAAAATTAAAAAGGGAGAGATGCAGACAAAAGAAGGACATAGTGAGGTCACTGCAGGAGAGGGAGGGAGAAAGAAACTGACACCACAGTCAACCTGCACAGTTACTGCCTTTGCTGTTGGAATTCGCTGGACATCGGAGTGCATCTGGGAAAATCAACAAACAGTGAAATTCACAAGTGATCTTGGAGGAACTGTTTGGCCGAAGTCACAGCACTGAGATAAGTGAGTAGTTTTAACATTGAGCAGTGTTTTGCAGAGGAATAAGACGGTGTTATTTTAAGGGTCTGAAAATTGTGAAGGAGTAAAAATGGCCTGTTGTAGAGTGATAAGCGTTTCTTGTCAGATTTGTGAGTGTAAGGAAAGTTTACGGGTTACTGTGGATTATATCTGCAATAAATGCTGTTGGTTGCGAATCCTATCAGATTGAATGGATCGGTTGGAGAGACAATTAGAGGCAATGAGGAATTTGCAACAGCAATGGTATGTGATGGATGGCAGTTATAGGAAGGGGAGAAAGTCTCAGATACAGTCACACAGATGGGTTAACTCCAGGAAGGGTAAGAAAGGTAGGCAGTTAGTGCAGGAGTCTTCTGTGGCTATCCCCATTTCAAACAAGTATGTTGTTTCGAAAAATGTAGGAGGTGATGGATTCTCAAGGGAACATAGAATGAACAGCCAATCTTCTGGTATTGAGACTGGCTCTAATACAATGAGGGGTACATCGGGTTCCAAGAGATCAACTGTGTTAGGGGACTCTCTAGTCTGAGGTAGAGAGAAACATTTCTGTGGCCAGCAGTGAAAACGCAGAATGGTGTGTTGCTTTCCTGGTGCCAGCATCAAGGACGTCTCAGAGAGGATGCAGAATGTTCTCAAGGGGGAGAGGAGCCAGCAAGAGGTCTCTGTCCACATTAGAACAAATGACTTCAGAAGGGAAAAGATGTAGATTCTAAAGGGAGATTACAGAGAGTTAGACAGGAATATAAAAAGGAGATCCTCGAGAGTAGTTATATCTGGATAACACCCGGGGCTATGAGCTAGTGAGGGCAGGAATAGGAGGATAGAGCAGATGAATGCATGGCTGAAGAGGTCGTGTGTGGGAGAAGAATTCACATTTTTGGATCATTGGAATCTCTTTTGGGGTAGAGTGATCTGTACAAGAAGGATGGATTGCATCTAAATTGGAAGGGGAATAATATACTGGCAGGGAAATTTGCTAGAGCTGCTTGGGAGGATTTAAACCAGTAATGTGGGGGGTTCAGATCAGGGAGAAGTGAGAAAAGAGATCAATCTGAGACTGGTGCAGTTGAGAACAGAAGCATTTATTTAAATGCAAGGGGCCTTGCAGGGAAGGCAGAAGAACTCGGGGCGTGGTTAGGAACATGGGACTGGGATATCATAGCAATTACAGAAACATGGCTCAGGGATGGACGGGATACAAATGTTCTGGATACAAATGCTACAGTAAGGATAGAAAGGGAGGCAAGAGAGGAGGGGGAGTGGCCTCTTTGATAAGGGATTGCAGTGCAGCTGTAGTGAGGAATGATATTCCTGGAAATACATCCAGGGAAGTTATTTGGGTGGAAGTGAGAAATAAGAAAGGGATGATCACCTTATTAGTATTGTATTATGGATCCCCTAATAGTCAGTGGGAAATGGAGAAACAAATTGGTAAAGCGATCACAGCTACCTGTATGAATAATAGGGTGTTTATGATCTGGGATGTTAACTTTCCAAACATAGATTGGGACTGCCATAGTGCGAAGGGTTTAGATGGAGAGGAATTTGTTAAATGTGTACAAGGAAATTTTTGGATTCCGTATGTGGATGTACTTACTAGAGATGGTGCAAAACGTGACCTACTGTTGGGAAATATGGCAGGGCAGGTGATTCAGGTATCAGTGGGGGAGCGCTTTGGGGCCAACGACCATAATTCTAATCGATTTAAAATAGTGATAGAAAGGATCGACCAGATGTAAAAGTTGAAGTTCTAATTGAGAGAAAGACCAATTTGGAAAGTATTAGGGAAGAACGTTCTTCTCTAAAAGCTGATTGGGGGGAAATGTGCACAAGTAAAAGGATGGCTGGAAAATGGGAAGACTTCAGAAATGAGATAACGATAATGCAGGGAAAGTATATCCCTGTTCGAGTGAAATGAAAGGCTGGTAGGTATAGGGAATGCTGAATGACTAAAGAAATTGAGAGTTTGGTTCAGAAAAAGAAGGAAGCATATGTCACGTATAGACAGGATAGATTGAGTGAATCCTTAGAAGAGTATAAAGGCAGTCGGTGTGTACTTAAGAGGGAAATGAGGAGGGAAAAAAGGCGACATGAGGTATCTTTGGCAAATACAATTTACAAATCCGAAGGGTTTTTACAAGTACATTAAGGACAATAGTGTAACTAGGGAGAGAATAGGGCATGTCAAATATCAGCAAGGCGGTCTTTGTGTGAAGCCGCAGAAAATGGGGAGACACTAAACGAGTATTTTGCATCAGTATTTACAGTGGAAAAGGATATGGAGTGTATAGAATGTAGGGAAATAGGTGGTGACATCTTGAAAAATGTCCATATTACAGAGGAGGAAGTGCTGGATGTCCTGAAACGCATGAAGGTGCATAAATCCCCAGGACCAAATCAGGTATACCCTAGAACTCGATGAGAAACTAGGGAAGTGATTGCAGGGCCTCTTGCTGAGATATTTGTATCATCGATAGGTGAGGTGCTGGAAGACTGGAGGATGGCTAACATGGTGCCTGGACTAACCAGGGAACTATTGGCCAGAGAACCTGATGTCGGCAATGGGCAAGTGGTTGGAGGGAATCCTAAGGGACAGGATGTAATGTATTTGGAAAGGCAAACACTGATTAGGGATAGTCAACATGGCTTTGTGCATGGGAAATCATGACTCACAAACTTGATTGAGTTTTTTGAAGAAGTAACAAAGTGGATTGATGAGGGCAGAGCGGTAGATGTGATCTATATGGACTTTCGTAAGGCATTCGTCAAGGTTCTCCATGGGAGACTGGTGAGCAAGGTTAGATCTCACAGAATTCATGGAGAACTGGCCATTTCGACACAGAAATGGCTCAAAGGTAAAAGACAGAGGGTGGTGGTAGTGGAGGGCTGCTTTTCCGATTGGAGGCCTGTGAGCAGTGGAGTGCCACAAGGAATAGTGCTGCATCCACTACTTTTTATCATTTGCATAAATGATTTGGATATGAGCATAAGAGGTATATTTAGCAAGTATATTTAGGTGACACCAAAATTGGAGCTGCAATGGACAGCAAAGAAGGTTACCTGAGATTACAACAGGATCTTGACCAGATGGGTCAATGGGTTGAGAAGTAGTAGGTGTAGTTTAATTCAGACAAATGCAAGGTGCTGTATTTTGGGAAAGCAAATCTTAGCAAGACTTGTACACTTGATGGTAAGGTCCTAGGGAGTGTTGCTGAACAAACAGACCTTGGAGTGCAGGTTCATAGCTCATTGAAAGTGGAGTCACAGGCAGATAAGATAGTGTAGAAGGCATTTGGTATGCTTCCCTTTATCGGTCAGAGTATTGAATGCAGGAGTTGGGAGGTCATGTCGCAGCTGCATAGAACATTGGTTAGACCACTGTTGGAATATTGCATGCAATTCTGATCTCCTTCCTTTCAGAAAGGTGTTGTGAAACTTGAAAGGGTTCAGAAAAGATTTACAAGGATGTTGCCAGGGTTGGAGGATTTGAGCTATAGGGAGAGGCTGAACAGGCTGGGGTTGTTTTCCCTGGAGTGTCGGAGGCTGAGGGGTGACATTATAGAGATTTACAAAATTATTTGGGGCATGGATGAGATAAATAGACAAAGTCTTTTCCCTGGGGTCAGGGAGTCCAGAACTAGAGGGCATAGGTTTAGGGTGAGAGGGGAAAGATATAAAAGAGACCTAAGAGCCAACTTTCTCACACAGCGGGTGGTACATATTTGGAATGAGATGCCAAAGGAAGTGGTGGAGGCTGGTATAATTGCAACATGTAAAAGGTGTTTGGATGGCTTTATGAATAGAAAATGTTTGGAGGGATATGGGCCGCGGGCTGGCAGTTGGAACGAGATTGGGTTGGGATATCTGGTCAGCATGGATAGGTTGGAAGGAAGAGTCTCTTTTCATGCTGTACATCTCTATGAGTCTAAGACTATCAGTCTTTGGAATGTAGTGGGTGCATTCTTCATTCCAAACAACATCACTTTAAACACATATAGCCCATTTGGGGTTACAAATGCAGAAATTTCTTTCATCAATGCTGATAAATGTACCTGCCAGTAACCACGCATTACATCCAACTTGGTGATGTAACTAGCTTCTCTGACTTTCTTGATACAGTCCTCCAATCTAGGAAATGTATATGAGTCCAATTTTGCAATGGCATTGTCCTTCCAATAATCTACGCACAATTGTTGAGTCCCATCCGGTTTGGGAACAAAAACAATCGGTGAATTCCACTCACTCTAGCTTTGTTCGATCATTTGGACTTGTCTGGATTTGAATGGATTAAGCCGATAGGGGTATTGTATTATCAGATTAGTTTTCCCTACGTCGACAACATGTTCGATAGAATTAGTCCTCTGCATCTGATTCTGACACATGTCCTTGCAGTAGCAAATCTTTCAACTGTGTTCTATGCTCCTGAAACAGATAGCTTACTAACCTATCACACTCTTCAAGGACTACTTCACTTTTTTTTATCAATTTTCTGGCATATTAATATCGATATCACCTGGATTTGATTCCTCACTCTGTGGGAAGTAACTCACCTTTTTCTCCAGTTCTTTCTCTCTCGTTTACTACGGTTTCAATGTACACATGACATACCCCTACCTTCTTTTGCTGGCATCTTCTAATTAATATTTACCTGACTCAACTTTTTCTCAATTTGAGAGGGACCATTATACTTGGCTTTGAAAGGATCTCCTATCACTAGTGACAGTGCTAACACGTTATCCCCTTGGGAAAGCATCAGAATCTCAGAGCTTTTATCTGCTACCTGATTCATTCTATACTTTTGCCCTCTTTAGGCGCTACTTACCTAAATCACCTACTCGATTTAGTCTCTCCCTCACCTCCGGTATATAATCTAATTGTGAGATCTCCGACTTCAGTCCTGTCAATTTTCCTTTAATTAATTTCAAAGGGCCTCTCACTTCATGACAAAATATTAACTCAAATGGAGTGAACTGATTAGAGAAGTTTGGGGCATCCCTAATGGCAAACAATACGAATGGGATACAGAATGCTCTCAACATGATCTTCAACGTCCGATGCCACTTTTCTAAAGCTCCCTGAGATTCACGATGATACACACTGGATCCAAAGTGCAATATACCTAAGCTATCCATAACCTCCTTAAACAGCTGAGCAGTAAAATTTGACCCTTGGTCCGAATGAATCTCTCTAGGTAGCCTATACTGTGTGAAAAAAGCTGCTAACACCTCCACTACCCTTTTTACCTTGTGTCTATTTCAGATGGTTAAGGCATGAAGGATATTGCTTAATTGGAACTGCATTCCCACTTTGACATAATGTGTAATCAGTTTCATACCATCTTATCTCCATATATATATCTCAACATGATTTTATTAACTCTTTCGGGTCAATAATGTATGCTAATGTTTGAGAACTTACTCATTGTACATCTTACTTTGAGTAATTCCAAATTCAGAATCATCAGTCTTTGCCTTCTTCACCCTGGAATGTAACCAACACCATGTTCTCAATTTAATTTCCTTCGCTCTCAAACAAAATACCGTCTGAGTATAATCACATGACATTTTGTGCGTGTTCCTTCCATCTCACTTTACTTTCGATTCGATAAGATCACTAAACCTTGCGATAAAAATGTTGACCTACCACCAGGAATTATGCCAGAACTTTATTTCCTCTGGTGAAATTATGAATATCTAATCTCTTACCTACTTCCTGTTTTATCATACGCTGTGCTAATTTTAAATGCCGACTCATCAATGCGCCTGCTCTATTTTCTCTCTCTAAAATTTAACATTCCGTCCAAATATATAGTCTCTGAAATCTGACTCACCAATTTCTCCTCAATTAGTTTATGTAGTCCTCTCACCTCATTCACAAAAACTAATTCAAATGGGTCGAATTTAGTTTATTGATGTAGGTGCACCCCAATTACAAAAGTTGTAAATGTACTTCCTGTAACGAAATTTTCTGGATAGTCTTGACTGTAAATACTCAACATTTGATGCCACTGTTCTAGTGCCCCCTGAGGTTCTTAGATGTTCCAATTCGGTTTTGAACTGCTTTGTTCCTAAGATATCCATACCTTAATTGAATGACGATAATGTAAAACCTGGCCCTTGATCTGATTGTCTCTCTGTGAGTAGTCTCTATCAATTAAAGTTTTGAGCAATTCTTCTACAATCCTTTTAGCCATGATATAATGGGATGTCATGGTCTCAGAAAATCAAGGAATCACAACCATTATAGCCAACAAATACTGATGCTCATACTTTGATTTAGGGTGAGATCCTAAGCAATCAAATAGGACTTTTGTAAAATGTTAGTCTAATGTTGGAATGATTATGAAGCGTATGCATTTTATCAGTAAATAGCAAGTGTAGATTTCCACTTACAATCGGAACAATCATGAAATGATTAAATGACACAAGAGACCTGGGGCGGGGAGCGGGTTGGCTGGGGTGGCGGTGCGGAATTGACTGTGCTGGTTCTTTAACTGAAATTTCCCTGAATTACAGTGACAACCAAACATGCATTTCGCATACTTCATTTCCCATGAACATCTACAATTTATGTGCTGGGTTGAGCACTACAGTGAAATTAGTGTGGGAATGACTTCTGAATTACTCTGAGCAGGAAACAGACAATGAAACAAATCACTTATATTTTCTCAGCATCTTTTACAGACCACCTAGATATGGATTCAGGTTACCCTTCTCCCTCTGACATCCAGGAACCATCTTATCTCTGAAAATTCCTGAAATCCCGAGAAACTTATTTTGCTTTCTTATTTCCTCCAAGGTTCTTGTCTCTCCAACTGGGCGCGCTGCATTTAACAATATATACCTCAGTGCGTCCAAGCTGCATTCAGTACTTTATTTTCTGAAGTACTTTAATTATTGATTCAAATGAAAATCTCAGTGCACTCTTTAACTGCTCCGCACTAAGTCGTCCCCTATATAATTGCGTTTGTGTAACAAACTTAAATGAAGAACATATCTGTAATTTCAGCTAATATGAATAAATTATTATTAAAATTTTCAAAGATACTTCTAAAAGTATTGGAATTTAAGAAGGTTCTGGCATGTGCAAACCACAACCACAAATCCTGGATGTCATGAAAAGTAAAATCATACATTTTCTTCGACTCTCCATCTTTGAGTCACTACGATTCTTTCTCTTTCCCTTTTCCATCAGACCTTTGCGGACTCCATTGATAACCAATCTGCACCTAACTGGCAGAGCACTAAGAAACAACATTAAAGCATATTGGAGGCATAGAGTTATCATCTTATCAAAAACCTCGAAGGGCCATCCTTGCAGGATCTGATTAGTAGCTTTGTTTTTCGTTACAAAATCAGGAGATGTTACGAATTAGCCCCAAATTGCAAATGCAAAGTAGAAATTGTTATCTTTTAAAGAGGTCTCCTTGCAAGTTGTTGCCAAAACCAAAGTTCCGGTTTCCTGAGTACAATTTTAGTTTTCAGCTTCTGACAACAATTGCCACAAATTGATCAAAGAAAAAAGCTACAGTGAACCAGACAGAACATTCTGTGGCTACATATAACAGGATAACGATAACATGACAGCCAGAATGATTTGCAGAAAATATGCTTTGAACTAATGATAACTTATCGGTAATAGTATAATCAAATCAATAATTCAATACGTGGTTGACATGCTACCAAATTATGAGTTGAGCACGTCGACAGGCCACATGTTGCCCGACAGTGGACTGCAATTGCCACTAAGTTAATTGGAAGAGAAACTATGTAAAGGATTTAGCACATTTTTGCTGTTAAAAGAAAATCATGATTTGGTTGTACGTGTTTGAGCCGGATGATAAATATTATTTTAAAATGCTTATGGTGTTCAGGGATGCAGGGATGGAGATTCACAAATGAATTGATATATTTTAAATCAACCATTATTAAACCGAATGACCAGGCAGGTCCAGTGGTTTTACGTATTTCTATGACTCACTATATTGCGTTACTAATTCAAAACAAAGTCAAATATACCAAAGTGCAGGGGGTGGGGTGGCAGAGAAGGCGGTGTGCACAGGAAAAAGACAAAAGAATTTGTGGAGAGCCAATCTGCTCCAAGATTGCAAGGGCGCCAATTCATTGTAATTTCCCTTGCTTTGTAGTTCATTGTCAATGGTGCCAGACTTAGACTTGAAGACAGTCATTGCAGATAAGTCAAGTGCAGAAGATTGCATTTCAGAATGAAATCAGATAGTTTGAAAAACCTGAAGCAATGAATGGAAAAACAGAGTTTGAAAGAGATGACAGGGGAGACATGAGCGAAAGATATTGAGATTTTTGAGGAGCAGAGCTAAGTTGGGAGGTATGATTTGCACTGACGCAGGGAGATGCAAGGATGATGTGAAAAAAATATTAGCATGGTTCGAGCGTGGATTTAAGTGTTGGCAGTACATGGGAAATGAGATGGTCATAATCGAGGGGTTTGTTAAGCAACGTGAGAAGGAGATTCGGTTCAGGAAAAAGTGAAGACATCTTGGTCTCAAAGCTTGAAGTTATCATTGTAGCATGGAGGTGGAATGGAGCCATCCCAGGAATTGGCTTCGGAATTAAAGTCAGAGAATTTGTGTTAGATATTGAAGGAAAGTTAAACCTCAAGGAAGTTAAAAAGTAGGAAGCAAAGACAGAGCATTGAAATATGTGGAAGAGATGGAAATTGAAAGCAAAGATGATTGAATTTTCCACTCGAATTTTAAATGATAGTGGGAGAATGATCGTAACGCCTCACCAATAATCTAACTTCTTAGCCTAACATTCCTGAGTGAAGGTCCAAATATCAGGTTACATTTGGATTAATAAATATCTGGTGTGAAAAAGTGTGTCCAGCATTAATGGACTGTTAGAGGTATTCATTAAGTTCACAAATTTCTTTTTGGAAATTCCTAAAGATATTGGCCTTCTAAACAATGAATACAATTACACAATGGGCATGTGAATGGCATACTAAATTTCATATTGCTTAAGTGGTCTTTTTTTGTCAGGTTAATAAACTTCCAACATAGTCCGTTGGACACAAAGTCTGATTAAGTAAGAGAATCAAAGATATTCATAACCCCTTTCAAGTAAATGTTAGGGCAACAAGACCATTAGATTAGATTAGATTACTTACAGTGTGGAAACAGGCCCTTCGGCCCAACAAGTCCACACCGCCCCGCCGAAGCGTAACCCACCCATACCCCTACATCTACATATACATCTACCCCTGACCTAACACTATGGACAATTGAGCATAGCCAATTCACCTGGCCTGCACATCTTTGGACTGTGGGAGGAAACCGGAGCACCCGGAGGAAACCCACGCAGACACGGGGAGAACGTGCAAACTCCACACAGTCAGTCGCCTGAGGCGGGAATTGAACCCGGGTCTCAGGCGCTGTGAGGCAGCAGTGCTAACCACTGTGCCACCGTGCAAATGAAGCATAAGAGTTTGTTTCAAGAGGAATGGGTCTGGAGGTAAAACACAAACTGAAATTCAAACAATATAGACCTTAGTTAAATAGCAATAGGTGACAGTGGACAGCTGTGGCCTCTGCATTACAAAAATAAAGTACGTTAGTGCAGAAGATGCAAATCTTTTCATCAGATTATGCCAGAATGTAAGGAATTCAATATATCATTGATGTTTAATTAACTGTGCTGTATTTTTATTGTTTCCTGCATTCGAATTAATCCCTTTTTATATCAAAACACAATGTAATTTTTCCTGATGTAGTGATGTCTCTCTTCACTGGAAGCCCCGTCAGTGGTGTCAGAGGGCAAAGGTTAAAGCCGTTCACCTGCTCTTGGAGTCTCAATCATAGACGAAAACTGAACATCAACCTCAAAACAGTCGCAGCATGGACAATCGTCTAAAGATTACGCTCAGTCCATTGAATTTCAGCATGTTTTGTTGGAAACTTCTAAATTTATGACTAGATTCCACTCCGATTCATGTCTCATGCTAAACCCAATTGTACAGTGACAACTCCACCCAGAAATATCTGGTGACCTGGATTAGGTGTTAATTTCTAGGAAATGACCCACGCTAACTGCATATCCAAAGTTACATATCCTCCTAGTAATACATGCTCACTAGGCTCTTGTGTTTTCTGCAGGCAATGGCTCACATGCAATGTAATTTTCCAACAACATTTCGTCTCAGTAATATATTAACACTGTGGTTGGGTGTGTGGCTCCAGGTTATCTCCCACACTGAATTCAATTCTGCATTGACAGATGATCCCAGAAACACCTTCACTGTGACACTTCCCTGCAGCAAGATCTGATTGAGCATTATAATCGATTCTGCTAATGTCTATTGGGAACTTAGCAAACCGTTGATTTGCACGCAGGTCGGTTTCTTGTTTTGAAGATGACTTAATTGAATAAAGTTATGATGTTGGACTTTGGGGAGTTATGTCAGCTATCTTTCCATGTAGTGGTCACCAGCATATCAGCATGAAACATCATCACTCACAGTGAAAGAGCAGAGACTAGCGAATGTATTCAAATAAACGTCGTCAATATTATCAGTCATTTCTAAAAATATCACTGACAGCAAAAAGCGAATTACTTCCTTTGGCTCAATGGAATACATTCTGCATGAATTTCTCAGTCCATCTCTGCTACATTTAATTTCTACACTGAAATGTGATAAGGTACATTGTTAATATCTTTCAATTATGCCTGTTGGATCACTTTTAAGATATCGTTCAATGCAGAACTTTAGTTTCTTTCAAAGCAATGCACAAGTTTTGCCTTACTCAAAAAATGCAATTGCATAACGTGTGATCAGTGAACTTTCTGTTGTGATATAATGTATTTTGAGGTCAGATTGAATCTGAAAACCTTGGAGACAACAATTTTGATCCCATTTATTGTCTAATGAAATTAGTTGTGCCATTCTCTGACGAATAATTTATTCATAGATTGATGCATCCCTAGTTCACAACTTGTGCACAGTTCTCCGTCATTCATCAGTCAATTTTTAAATGTCTAAAGCTCAGTGAGTATTGCTGCATTACCCTTTGCAAAGTGGTTGTCCTCTTGTAACCATACACATTCAGGCATGGGTGTTCATGGGTGGATTAAGTAAATCAACATCCTCAAACGTTCGAATTAGTACAGTCTCTTGAATTTGTACTCGTCCTCTGTTGGAGAGATCTGGGAACCCCAATCAAAACAAAAATGAAAAAAGAAAGGCCTATTCCACATTCGTTCGTCTTCTGAACTCAGTACGATTCAACTGGGACACAAATTTAGAATACATCCTTGTCTCCACAAGCTGTTTGTGCTGATTGGAAAGTAACAAAGATTCCACTCCAGGCAATAGACTAACAATTCGGGAAACCCAGTGGGTGTACTTTCAGTTAGAGTAACGGAGTCAAACTATAAAGGAGATTCAGCAAAAGTAAGATGCTACCACTATTGATCGTGTCTCTGCATGATGTCGATTGTTCTCTCAGAATGTCATATTAGTTGCGAACAAAAATGGCATAGACCAGCTCAAAAGCACAGATTTCCACAACTTCAATCGCTCATTTCACTTACCAGAAACACCAATGACGGCAATAACCATATTTTCCTTACAGTGTGATGTATTTCCCCTTTTATCAGTGTGAAGTGATCTGCTGCTTGGTATTGCCGGCAGACATTTTTTTTCTACTGAACTCTTAAGTGAGACAGTCACAGAACCTGTAACCCTTTTTAACATCCATTGGACTCTCAGCAGGGACATTGTGGTTGCAGCATTGTATAAAACTTTCTTTTTAATTGTGTTAACAACAATTGAGTGATGGAAATAATAGGCACCAGTGTTGAGACTGAGTTGGAAACGAATCAAACTCCAGAGAATTCTAACACGTTAACCAGCGAAATAAGGTGAAATCCGTAGATTGACAAGAATAATGTATTTATTCAACTGCAACCCATCTCTAGGTTCCATATTGTTTCATCAATGTTTATTATCGTAGGGCACTTATTCAGGAAGTCAGTCATTTTCATGCACAAAATAAAACGTTTGTGGGGCGTGAACATCGCCTACTTGTCTATCATTTGTTGTCCATCCCTAATTACTCTGGAATAGAGTAGTTCACTAAACTATTCCAGAGACAGTTAAGAACCAACTGCATTCCTCTGGATCTGGGTCTGCATGCAGACCAGACCTAGTGAAGAAGGCAGTTTTCCTTTCTTATCGTGCATTTGCGATCCAGATTTATTTTTCTTCATGACAATCAACAATGGCTGCAGTCGGCATTGAGCTTGAAATCGTAAGCAGGTGATAACAGCTTTCACGGGTTTCTAGAGCAGAGTTAAAGTAAGCAATTTCTCCTGAGAATCTGCATTTGGAAAAGTTGTTATAGGCAATAAGTTAATGGCACAAATATTAATTTTTGTTTTGTCTTACCAATGGAAGACAGAAATTCCCTACCTGAAATAAAAAGTAACATAGGTCCGTGAACAAATTTTGATATTTAAGAATCATATACTTTTTTTTGCAAGCTACTTTAAGAATCCCCAAGACATGATGGCATACATATTATGTTCTAACAGAGATCACTTTGGAGAAAGTGGAAGTTTTTCGTATATTTTCCTTGATTTCGGAGATTCTGGATAATCGATGACCCACTATTTAAAATTAGAACATGTGCCGTTTGGTAGTATATGGCATGAACACTGCAGTGCAATAGAATATTTCCGTGTTACACACAGGACATTTCACAAGAATACCAAGTCAAAGGGTAAACAGACATTTACACTGCATGAAGAAAAAATATTGATCGGTGGCCTCGTGGACTGCTATTGTGGCGTTGTTATGTAGAATGTGTCCATGGATTGTGTTGGACAGACTTTGTTTTACTTTTACAATGGATGTTGACTCTGTCTGGTTAGTGCCTTGGCCTTGAAAAATGAAGTGGCGGAGCAATTAATTGCTACCACCAGTTTTGCTGAGTTGAAACGGGTGCTGTGCATATACATGTAATTTCTGCCAATAATGAGCACGTCTTATTTAAATTCAAGGAAAGTGGGTTGAACAAAATTGGCAAGTTAGATTTTACCTCAGTCGTCAGAAAAGCACTTGACTCTAAAAATGACTAAATTTTAATGATTTAATTGAAAATAATAGTGTGATGAGCAAAGTGAACGTAGATTGATGAAAACGAAATTGTGTTTGAAAAGCTTTTTCATGATATGAGGAGACAATTAGGGGATATTCATTGTGAAAAAAATATATACACAATACATTGTTCATTTAAAAAAGATCAAGAAAATGCAACGCAACTTTTCAATACTTTTAAAAAGAAACACGCTGTGAATAGCCGCGACTGAGTGAGAAGCAGACCAGGAATGTAGTTGTGACAAAGCCGCACGTGGAAATTTAGTTCTGAGGGAGTAATGGAGCATTTTAGTTCTATGTTCTAGAGCTTCCATTATCTACATAGACACAAGTTTCTTCCTAGAAATAATGGATAATAAAGAAGATGGTGCAAGAGTTTGTAGAGTCTCAGTTTATAATTTGTATGTCTGGAGCATTCCAGGGAAAATCAACATGTGACATATTTGCAACAGGCATTGTATGTTGATCATTTGAATGACATTTATTTTATTTTTCTTTACATAACGACTTTTAGTTGGCGTTATAATACTTCTAGTTGAAATTATAAGAACATAGCCATAGGTAGAACTAATGTGATTGCACAACGATAAGAAACATATACCTAAATACACCATTAATAAATTATGGCACGGCATTTGATGTCTTGCAATTGTATTCTGCAGGCAAACTGCCACAAAACCATACCTGCAGGTAAATTTCCATCACTTGAGTGGATATCTTGAATTGAGTCAATGCCCTGGACGTCAAGCTACAGACACAGTAACACATCAGGGACTGGCGAAGGCACCTGGGTAATATATCGCAGAAAATGTGCCTCTTGCGCTTTGACTTTTGATTTGTTTTCTAATCACAGGTGCATGCGTATCACTGCTTCTCTGGGACTTGAGAAGGTCTAAGTTGAGTAAACTATATCGTTGCGATTTTCCAAAAGTTATATGTTCCCTGTTCTCCTTCAAACGTCATGTCTTATTTCTGGAACCTTAGCTCTGTTTGATTTACCTTGAAGAAATGCATTATTCGTTTAAGACCTCCATATATCTCCATAAGACTGTGTGTGTGTGTGTGTGTGTGTGTGTGTGTGTGTGTGTGTGTGCTGAAAATGTGCTGCTGGAAAGGCACAGCAGGTCAGGCAGCATCCAAGGAGCAGGAGAATCGACGTTTCGGGCATGAGCCTGAAACATCGATTCTCCTGTTCCTTGGATGCTGCCTGACCTGCTGTGCTTTTCCAGCAACATATTTTCAGCTCTGATCTCCAGCATCTGCAGCCTCACTTTCTCGTGTGTGTGTGTGTGTGTGTGTGTGTGTGTGTTATTTCTATATGCTTTCCCACATTGCGGCTTGTAAATTTCTGGGTTATTCTTGTAACATTTTTGGAACAAAGGTAAATGTTATTCAATCATGGGATTCTACGTTGCTGGCTGCACCAGCATTCATTTGCTGCCCTTATTTGCAGCAGAGAAGGTGGCATACTTGCAGAAATGATATTTGATTTCTTCAAATCTACTTCCAAATATTCTGCATTAAAATACGACCGTACCACGCAAACAATTGCTGTTGCCCTGAAAATTCAAGTGGAGTCAGTAACGTCTACATAAATGCTTTGCATTAGACTTCACACAACAGATGGACATAGTAATAATGAGTATTGGAAGGGTACGTTGATTTTCGAGGGCAGTTCAGGAAAACTTTGTTGCGTTTTGGTCATGTATTAATGTAGTCATGTCTCGAAGACTCTATCCCACAATTCCGAGAAAGGCACTTGAAGTGATTGCCTGGGCCTTGCATGGAAAATTTGTGTCCTCACAGAAAAAGTCTCAGGAAAACAGAGATTAGCAGATATTGCCTTTACTCTTAAAGGAAGCAACATGTAGAATTCAGAAGAAAACAAGATTAATGACAGGTGAGCTTTATGTCAGTACTCGGGAAATTTACTGGAGAATATTCTTAGAGATAGGATGTACTCATATTTGGAAATATATATGTTTATTAGAGATAAACAGCACGGCTTTCAGCCGAGATGTTCGTGCCTCACAAATTTGATTAAGTTATTTGAAGATGCGATGAAGATAATTGATAAGGGTAAGGTGGTAAATGTTGCCTATATGCACTTTGACAAGGCCTCGCTCATTGCAGGTTGATACACGACGTAAGGTCACATGGGATTTGCAGTGAGTTGGTATGACCAATGCAGAACTGGGGCTTGGTCATAGAAGACAAACAGTCGCTGTTGCAACCCCTGTTGTTGCATTATATATAAATGTTTCGGAGCACATTGCAGGTGGTCTGATTATTAAGTTGCAGTGGACCCAAAGGTTAGGCGAGTTGCAGATAACAAGGAGGATTGCCAGAAGATACAGTAGTATATAGTTAGGCTGGAGACATGGACAGATAAATGGCAGATGTGTTTAATCCAGAAGAATGTGATTTGATGCATTTTCGAAGATCTAATACAGAGGGGAAGCGTACAGGAACTGGCAGAATCCTGAGGAGCATCAACATACAAGAGATCTAACCATGTAGGACCACAGTTTCCCAAAAATGACAATACAAGATAGTGAGGTGGTAAATAACGTATAGATCACGCTTGTTATCATCAGTCAGTTACAGATTATCAAATTGGGAAATCGGTGTATAATTGCATAGAATTTTTCTGAGGTCACATTTGGAATATTGGATGGTGTTTTTGTTGCCACACTACCAATAGGATGTGGAGGATGTGGAGAAGTAACACAGATACATTATCTGGACGTTGCCTGGTTTCGAGGGTATTAGCTGTGAGGGGAGGTTTGGCAAACGTGTTTGGTTTCATTTGAACAGTCAGCCTCAAAGAAAGTAACAGAATTATGACGGACATGGATATAATCGATCGTCGGAGTCTTATTTCCAGAGAGGAAACATCAGTAATTCGTGACATGTATTTAAAACAAAAAAGAAAAAAAATTGAAAGACATGTAAGAGACAATTTCCTTTACGCAGCGAATGGTATATTCCTGAAATGTGCTGCTAGACGAGGTGGTGGAGGCGCATACCAATGTAAATTGCAAGTGGCATCTTGACAGATATACGCAAACGCAGGAAATAAAGTTATACGGACAATGTAAGAGGCAAAAAGATTTGAAGTTTATAATGGCATCATTTGTCGCCGCTAAGTCGGTGGGCTGAAAGGCCTTTTCCTGTTGTACAGTCCTTTGTTCTAGGCGAGCATACTTCCCAAAAGATCCGTTGTCAGAAATAGCTTTGTTTCTTCCTAATATAACTGCTTTCCTCTAAATTAAGATGCATGTCCTTGAGCTTCACTTCCCTCTTCACAGACATAATTCGGAACATGCAATCTCCAATATGTACTATTGGATTCCAATACACATTTCCACTTCATGGAGATGGAGAATTGCCAATCATACTTCTCCGTAATGAATGTTTACTGACCTGATCGAAAGGTCCTGTTTTCTTGTTGCATGGTGTTTCAAAGCCACAACAAATACTGGGATTACAGCTCCTCCAATACGTTCTTGTAGTCCTCTTATTCTACGTCCAGTGAAGGCAATAAGAAATTTTCGACAAATGTTTCAAGCAGACTATCTGCGGATGCTGAGAGCAAAATCAACAGAATAGGAAGATCTTTTTTTTTAATTTGGAGCAAAGTGCACAATATTTTATGATGTAACGGTTTTCTTAAACTTGTGGCAGCATTGTTTCATTGTTCTCACAAGTGTTCCAATGTTCAAATAGAAAAATTGCGAATGCTAATTACTTAGTAATCATGTAGAATGACTTGAAAAAGCGGTTTGTGCGTTGCTTTGCTTGATGAGTTGGTTCTTAAATTCTGAGGCGGTCCCAAGTGAGTGAGTACACCTGCAGATCCATCCGACTGAACTCTCGGCCATTCACAGATACTAACCGTTTGGACTGAGATAGATACACTCTGACATAAAGAGAAAGGGAAATGAGGAAAATTTGTACAGTTCTTAGTCGCACCCCAGAGCAAGGCTATTGTGATGAATTGTGTATAAATTCCAAGGACCCCGTGGTTCGGGGGAAGGGTGAAAACATGAAATTCCACCAGAACTGATCCTCTCCTCAAGGTAGAACGTACTCACTGTTTGTGGAAATGAACATAAAGGTTATCGTCAGGACGCTCTGAAGGAGTACCATGACGCCACTTTACCTGGAGCATGTCCAGCATGAGGGTGAGGGGGATGTGAGGTATAATTTGTAATGTATAGATGATTCAATGATGATACAGGTGAGTTGGTCATCTTCAAACAGCTGAAAGGATTTTGCTCAGGAAGTGGGGAGATCATGACAAAGTAATTCAAAAGTGGAGCCAACAGAATTGAAAACCTACAGTGATTGCTGTAAACAAAGAACTGCATTAAGGATGATCAAGTGTTAAAATTGATGGCTTCTTCAGCAAGCCAGTAGCAACTTTATTTTAAAGTTCTGAGGAAAGGTCACCATACTATCATTTCTATTCAGAGATACTGACAGACCTGCCAAACGTTTTCAGTAATTTCTGTTTTTGTTTATAGTAACTTTATTTTATTGCCCCGGGTGCTATGAAAATCACAGGCGAGAGTGCCATTCATTGAATGCCCAGTCATTGTCTTTCAGAAGGTGGTTGTGAACCACCTTCTTCGTCTGTAGCAGTCCAAGTGTTATAGTATGCACTTGTAACTGTGACTGCGAAGGAATAGCAACACCGTCCCAAGAAATGTTGTGGCGTTTTGCATTGTGGCTTTGCTATTTCTCTACGGCCTTGAGTGTTTAGCTGGTAGTATTTTCGGCTTTGGAAGGTGCTGTCTACATATAATAGATTGATGGGTCGGCCATCTTCTAAGGTTATGTTGGCTAGATTGGGTTTGTTGCCACTGAGCCTTGCAAAGTGAGGAATAACATTCTTGAAGTGTATAAGATGCTGAATGATCTTGACGGTTGAAAATGGAAACTGCATTTCTTCTTGTGGATCAGTGCAGAATGAGGCATTTCTTTTCAAATTAGGAATTGATATTTCAGGGCAGAGATGAGAAGTCCGATTTTCTTTCAATAGGCCTGTCTCTGGAACGCTCTGCTACAGAAGGCAGTTGAAGCGAAGCCATTAAATAAAATGAAGGCAGAGGTATACAGATTCATTGAGGCAGGGGAATCAACTAGGAATGTGCAATGCGTGAGGTGTGTGAATGGTCTATGAAATATCTCATCAGCAAATCACCCTTTAGTTGCAGACGAACAATTATTGAATATCGTACTGTTTCATTCAGAGTTAGGTACTAGAGCGTCAGTATCTTGATGCTCTTCTTTTTATATGACAGCCAGGACTCGCGAATTGGGTCACTGTAAGGAAGCAATCTTGCTGAAATGTAGCTTTGCCTTGTTCAGGTGGTGTGATTTCTGCCGATGTGCAGATTAGGAGAACTAGTGAAGTTTGAAGATAATGAATGAAGGCTGATCATGTAACCTGCGTTGCTGTAGGATCTACTGTTTCTTTCGTGTTTTTGGAACTACAGACAGATTTATCCACACCCCTAATGATTTCAATGTAGATGATCGACAGGTTTCAGAGAATCAGTTGGCGTGACAGTTGCGGGAAAATATAGAGCTGCTTAATTTCTCAAATTTTTTTTTCCAGGAGACAGAAGTATGGAAAACATGAGGAATGAGGCAGAATAATTTCCATTTTTTCCTGAGTTAATACAACCTCCGGAATCTCACTCGAGAATCAATCATTGAATAACATTTCATTCACTAATTCAACATCCATCTGTTGAGCATATTTGGAGGGTTCTATGTTTAATAACATAAATTTCACTAATCATGGTATTCAGGTGGTACGTTTATGCATCCAGTATCAGAGATATTCAGGGCAATTTAGCAGCATTA
Source organism: Chiloscyllium punctatum (assembly GCF_047496795.1). Classification (NCBI taxonomy): domain Eukaryota; kingdom Metazoa; phylum Chordata; class Chondrichthyes; order Orectolobiformes; family Hemiscylliidae; genus Chiloscyllium; species Chiloscyllium punctatum. The sequence continues at coordinate 37,027,359 of NC_092768.1, forward strand.
AGCTTGCGATACATCCTTTCTCGCTGCAACTGCGGCTTGTCGCGACCATGCCACTGTAAAAATGATGAGGGGTATATAGAGGGCAATAGAAACAGTCGGAAACACAAAATAATGAACCATGTCTACAAAAAAATCATACAAAAATCACACATGAACATTTAGTTAGTATAGACCTATATATAATACAGTTGCAGCTACCTCAGGGAGATGGTAGATTCTGACACTTACCTCGTGCTCCCAGCTGAGTTTTAGTATCTCAGTAATAGGCTTCCTTATGATGTTGAGTGAGTCTAGACTGTGACCATTGATCAGAAGTGGTGAGACCTGAGGGGTGGGCTAAGCAAAGGAAGTTCACTAAACATGACACATTCACACCGTTTCTCCCGCCAGATGTTGCCAGACCTGCTTAGTTCCTCCACTTATGTCTATTTTCGTTTTTCTTATAGATCCCAATCACCTGTAGTTCTCTGTTTGGCATTAGTGAGATCATATGTTTTCCAAAACACTCAGTTTACGGAAGATGCATTTAGGTTGGAGATAACAAATAAAATCCCTGTATTGAAAAGCAAAGGGAGATAAAATACAGAAAGCCACAGACCAAATATTATGAGTTATGGCTGGAGATATTTTAAGTAGGTATCTACACAAGTTCAAGTTAACTACATGATCAGTTTTAAAATAAGGCGTCAAGAGTTAAAAGAGAGATGAGGCGAACTTGTTTCCCACAGAATGTAGAGTGTTCCAAAGAAACGTGACATCAGGAAGAGGATCTTCACCTACTTATAAGGCACAACTGGATAGATTATTCATACAGAACGAGCTGAGACGAATGATGATTTCCAGTTACAATAAGAACAATTATGGAAGTATGAAAAGTAGAAGAGGCTTGAGGGGCAGAATGAACTGCTGTAGCTCCTTATGTGAATCTTACCTGAAAATCATTGGTAAACCAACAGTCAGTTCTCTGGAATCTCTACCATTTGTGTGATGCAGTTAGTCCCACAGTGATATTACAGTGAGATTTTTATTTTTTCTGAATAAATCCGGGCAGGGGAAAATGCTACAACAAATCAGGTATACTTGTTAAGATCATGGAATCTCTACATTATAGAAGCAGATCATTCGGCCATCGGGTCCACACCCATCCTCCAAAGAGCATCTCGTCCAAACATATGCAACTACCCTAATTCCATAACAATACATTTCCCATGACTAAGAATCCTAGTCTGCATATCCCTGGACCCTATTGGAAATTTACTATGGGTAATGCACCAAACTCAGGTCCCTGGCACTGTGATTCTACATAACTAGCCACTGAGCCACTGTGCAGCTCCAATACCACCCTAGCAGCACTACTAATTGCTGAGCCACCATGCTACCCTACCCCAGCAACGAATGTTTGCATAAATGCCATGGCACTAGGCCTATTGTTAGGCAAATTTAATTTACATTGGTGGAGAAGGGACAGTTTCCACCAAATCATCTCAGGCTTTCCTGTCCAAATCCTATTGTTTTGATTAAGAAGCAGGATAAGTTGAATAAAGTAGCACATAATATTTATAACACCAAAATATGCCATTAAACCAATAATCTCCTTCGGGGTTTATGTTCCATCGAAGACTTCACTCACCTTACATCAAAATTCATCATTGTTGGGTCCTGCACTTATAATTTCTACATACATTGTTAATAATTAGCTCTGTCTGTTCTTTATACCAATGCTATTAAACCAGCATTTCTTGATTGCTCAAACAGCTCCATTCTGATTTGTCACCGTCAAACCAATCTAATTAGAATGAAATCAGCTTGCATGTGAGCACTGAGAGTGTGTTGTTGTTGAGCCGGGGATCAGAGAAAAAAAAAACTTAAACATTGCAAATTAACCAATCACATAAATAGCTCCAGCTGCACTGCTAATTATGGAGGAAAAGTGAAGTAAATTTAAAGTAGTTTGAGATACATTACAGTGACAGAAAAGCATCAAAGCCCAATGAGCATGCTATGTGCTTCAATTAGATCATTGCTGCTCCGCATTTCAACAATTATTTCAGTATTGGTTTCTCCACCACAGGAAATAATGTAGATACAGAAACTGCTCACCCCTTAAACCACAGGCAACGCAAGACATGTTCATTCAACATCCCATCAAGCACTGGCATCATTCTCGCAAAGATCCAGTAGCCTCACAAAGGCCAATCAAAACTTCCTGAATTGCTGTACAGAAAGTTGACTGAAGCAAATGAGGTCTGAACAATATTCAGTTCTTGCAGCATCCTTGAGTCAAAGGCCAAACCTCCATTACTCAATGTTGAAGACATGATACAGAGCACAAAGAAATGCGAACTGATACATTTCAAAAGACAACGTAGCTGATGACAACACTGATTCTCTGACAGCATGGAATTCCCTCATTGCAGCACTGCCACAATTCTGACCCTCAGATTTGGGAAGATAGGAACAGGAGTAGGCCATTCAGTGCATCAAAATTGCCTGATGATTCTGTACAATCACGTCAGATTGAATACTTCAATGATTTTTATCCACTCCATCCCCACAATCCTATACACCAATGTTCCCTCTACAAACCTGCTTAATAATTAACCTTTCTACACTCCAGTGTACCCTCAGTAATGACCCTCCAACCATGCAGTGCTCCCTCAGTATCTACCCTCTGACCTTAGTACTGACCCTCCAACAGTGCAGCACTTCATTGGTATTAACCTTTTGAAAATAGGAGCATAGGAGCAGGAGGTTATTAGTCCAACAAAACTACCTTGCCATTTTAAAAGACAACTGATTGTACCCGTCAATGACTTTTGCCCATTCCATCCCCATAATCCCCAAAGTTCCATCTAAGCTGCACAGCCATACAGCTGATCAGTGTACGCACCCATTGACATCAGATTCCAGAAGTTGTTGCCGCTAACAGACTGCAGAGGTGTAGCAGAACTAAGAAAACTGGGAAGGAGCAGAGCTGTATGCCACTGGTAATTAGACATTTATCAACCTCTACCATAAACATACTCAAGAACTGAGTTTCCACAGCCCACTGTGGTACAGAATTCCAAAAGCTCACAACACTGAGTAGAATCACAGTCATACAGTCACAGTGATACGGCTCAGGAACAGACCCTCTAGTCCAAAAAATCCATGCCGACAATAATCCCAAACTAAACTAGTCCTACCAGTCTATGCTTGGCCCATATGCTCCAAATATTTCTTATTCATGTACTTACCTAAACATCTTTTAAATGTTGTAACTGTACCTGCAGCAAGCACTTCGTCTGGAAGTTCACTCCACACACAAACCATTCACTGTGCAAAAAAATTTGTCTCATGTCTTTTCTTTAATCTTTCTCCTCCTGCTTTAGAACGTATGCCCCTAGTTGAAATCCGCCACCCTAGGGAAAACATACCAGTAATTCATCTTAGCTATGACCATGATTTTACAAACCTCTAAGATCACCTCTCAACCTCCTACGCTCCAGTGGAGAGTCCCAGCCTATCTAACCTCTCCTTACAATGTAAGCCCTCCATTCCCAGCAGCATCCTGGTAGATCTCTTCCAACCCCTCTCCAGCTTAATAATATCCTTCCTATAACAAGGAGACCAAAACAGGACATTGTACTCCAGAAGGGGCCTCACCAACATCCTGTACAACATCAACATAATGTCCCAATTTTGACACACAATGGTCTCAACAATGAAGGCAAGCACGCTAGGCATCTTCTGAACCACTCTATATGTAATGCAAATACAGAGTTATACACCTGAACCCTCAAGTCTCTGTTATACAACACTACCCAAGGCCTTACTGTTAACTGTACGAGTCTTGCCTTGTTTGTTTTATGAAAACTATAATACTTCGCATTTATCCAAATAAAACTCCAACTGCTACTCATCAGCCTATTGACCCAGTTGATCAAGATCTCTTATTGTAGATAACCTTCTTCACTGTCCACTATACCACGAATCATGGAAACATCCACAAACTTACTAACCATGCTTTCTATGTTCTCATCTAAATCATTATTATACATGACAAATAAAAGTGGACCGAGCAGAGATCCCTGAGGAACACTACTGGTTACAGGCCTCCAGTCTGAAAAAAAAACCCTCCATCTTCTCAAAAAATAAATAACAAGAACAAATAATAAAATAACACCTCAGACCTCAGTGACATTTTCTCTATTTATAGCTGCTTCTCTGGTTCTGGACACAGCAAACAGGGGAAAATATCTCAACTGAATCTACTCTGTCTATCCCTTCATTATTTTGTGTGTCATTCAGATCACTTGCCATTCTTCAAAACCAAGGAATCCAGACCCAGTTTACACAATCTCTTTTTGTGGAACAGTCCCATCATCACAGACTGGTAAACTTTCATTACAGTACCTCTATGGCAATAACATCTCTCCTGAAATAAGGAGACCAAAACTGTACACAGTGTACTTAAGTTCCTCTACAATTGAAACAAGACCTCATTATTCCTGTACTCAAATCCTCATGCAATACAGGTTGATTTTTATTGCATTAGCCTTTCTAATAGATTGCTGCATCTGCATGTTAACCTTTATTTACTTAATGAGGACACCTTTGTAGTTCTATACTTTCTACCTTCTATTGTCAGGTACAGAGGACACTTCAGACAGTGGCGATGTACCTAGTATTACTACCACTGACCTGAACATCTAAGACACCTTCCCCCAAATTTTGCTTTCATGCAAAGTGAAGGAAGAAAGGAGAGGAAAATGGACAGAAGGATTCCATTGCAGCAAAAGAGTCTAGAATGCTCATCACTTAGAACTTTAATCCCGAGCATTCCTTTTCATCATAAGTTCTAATCTGGGAAACATTTCAACAAGTTAACATTACACAGATAATCATATTTTAAAGAAAATGCATTCAAAAGTTAATTTGATATCTCAATTATTTAGTCTATAACTCTCATTGTATGCAGCAGTGGGAGCTGTTGTTGCAGTGGTCATTGTACAGATCACAACAGTAACATGCTAAATAAGCTACAGGTAAACCTTCGGTAGACTCTTCATTCCCGACATGAAGTCAGGTCTCAAAGCACAGTCAATAATTCATTAACAAATCCCTTTTCCATGATATGTTTCCCAGTCCATATTTACATTAGCTACTCAACATTTTATGCGCTTATGGAAACTTTTGTCTGTTTTATAATTCTTTCTAGAAAACACTAATTATAATTTCTCCCTCTTCACTAATTTTGATTTAGTCACCCTTTGCAAATTCTCAAAATGTTCTGGCCACCCAAGAGTCTAGGCATGTTGCATACATTTTCTTTCAATTTGATATCATTAAGTGCTTTATTTCCACAGGCCCTTTTTCTCCTAAAGTTAGTGAATGTGGATATCACTCAGACAACCATCATCCTGTGGACAATTCAGGATGGCAATTAAGATTCACCAATTTTGCTGCAGGTTCAAGAGTCTCACAGTTGAGGATAGCAGATTTCCTTCCCTTTAGTGAACCAAGTTTTCTTTTTAAAATCAACAGTGATGATACTGCCTCCATTAGATTTTATTTTAATTCCAGATTTTTATTGAATTCAAATTTCACAATCAGGCCAGATGGGATTTGAACCCATGTCCCAGAACATTAACCTGAGGTTCAGGGTTACCAGACTAATGGCCAGTTACCACAACACCACTAGCCCAAGGATCAAAGTGTAGGCCTCAGCTACTTACTACTATTTCAATGGGTCAGATAAAGAGACAGTAATGTATCCTACGTTTACTGATAAAACGGAGCTCATGATGAAGGGTCGCTGGTCTCAAAATATTAATTGTTTTCTTTCTACTGATGCTGCCAGACCTGCTAAGTTTCACCACCACTTTCTTTCTGTGTTTCAGATTTTTAGCATCAACAGATTTTTCTTAATTTAACAAGTTGTGGCTCTGTTCACCGAGCTGGGAATTTGTGTTGCAGACATTATGTCCCCTGTCTAGATGACATCCTCTGATGTTTCCTCTGGCATTTATAAGCGCTTCACAGGAGGCTGTCACCTAGACAGGGGACAAAACGCCTGCAACACAAATTCCCAGCTCGGCGAACAGAACCACAACAACGAGCACCCGGGCTACAAATCTTCTCACAAACTTAAATTTAACAAGTGTCTACCTTTGCAATTAGAACTAATATCTAAGACCAAATGGTGTTTCTACTAGACAGGTGACAGCAATGTTTGACAAATATGAACTAATCCATAAAACTAAGTTTTGTTTCTCAGGGAGCCTCACACTTGAAAAGAGGACAAGTAAGCAATGTGTTAAGTAGCATAAGGAGATGGACAAAGGGCAGCTGGTAATACCTTAAGATCTCCCCCCTCAGAACAGAAAGTAAGGTGATGCAGGTTGAAGTGATGATCGAAACCCTAAGTGTTTCCATTGTGACAAAATCAGGCCACCTTTGTTCATAGTCCTGGAAACTACATGGCAAGTCCATGGAACTTACTGCTTCCCGAGAGAGTCCAAAAAGGGAAGTAAAAATAAAGCATCAAGGATCAAATTATGACTTTATCCAAGAACAGGAAAACAGAAGTAGATACTGCTGCTAATGCAGAGAAGGTGAATGCAATAAATGAGAAATCCAAAAGACATTTGTCAAATGGAAAAGATACCTTTTTTCTTCAAATAATGCCACTAAACACATTTGCTGCCAGAGTGCAATGAAAGCCAAAACTCCTAATAAAAGGAATGTGAAGACTATATCCCAACTCCACAGTACAAGGTGTAACTGGAATGGGCTTGCATGGCACAGTGGTGGTAAGTTATTACGAAAACATATGTAGATGAATTTGACAATCCGAGGTAATGAGGTGTCTGGAGTAAAATTATAGCTTTGCCTATAATCACAGCAAGCCTGTATTTTCCTATTGTATTGGTGACCAGAGCAAAGGGCAAATATCACCACCAGAGATCAAAGCAATTTCACAAACAGGTGTCTAAATAACAAAAATATAAATTAAAGGAGGAGTATGATTCAGCATAAAAGTCTTTGTTAATTAAACTCAGACAGCAGATTCAAATACAAGTTTGTTGATACGAGAACTACACACTGAAAATGAGTGAAGGAATTCCAGCATTCTATTAAATTGAAAACGGTTCTGATGGGGAAGTGGACATATCTCTGATGTACAGATCAAGAATGAATGGCTGTTCATTAGATAGTAACATAACCTAAATATCATAAGGAGATCTTTCAAATATCACTTGGTAGCTTGCATATAAATACAGAAACCTCAATATCAATAAATGGGCATTTTACCTAATAATTCATAAGAATAGCGGTAGCTAGCATGTTTTAAGAACTGCATTGCTGCAATTAGTAGGAAAATCTCAACATGTAATCAAACGGACACCTTTACTAACCATACCCGCTTTTGAAGCGGCTGTTACGAGTTAGTGGATTGGCTAACTCCATAAGTGAAAATGAAAGCAGGATACCAGTACTCCCAATTTGGATATGAAAATGCAATTTAAAGATATTCCTTTTAGGACAATTACAGCAGAGGCAGTGGTGAAAGAAACTGCTTGTTACTAATTTAATAAAGTCAGATCAGGTTTGAACTTTGTCTCAAATTTCAGGGCTAAGCAATTTGGATATAAAACAGTTTAAACGTGTGACCCACTAACCACACGAAGCTTTGGATTCAAAAAGCAATAATTAAAACTGATAGTCACAAATAATCAACAGGATTTGGACAAAGTATTACATTTTTTATTATTTACAACCAGAGATTCCAAAGGTGAACCTACAGGGTTTAGACCATTCAAACTGACTGGTGGATGTGGGAACAGTTACAACATTTGAAAGATATTTAGATAACTACATGAATAGGAAAGGTTTAAAGGGACATAGGCCAGGCATAGTTAGATAGGACAAGTTTAGTTTGGGGATTATGGTGAGCATGGGCTGGTTGGACTGATGGATCCGTTTCCATGCTGAATGACTCTATGACTATGTATTTGTAATGATAAAATGAACTCTCAACGTTGGATTATATACCGGTTTTTTGAGAAATGCACAGATGCACAAATCAGCAAAGGAGGTTTTAAAATCACAGGCAAAGATGAAAGGATGGACAAAAATGCTGCATTAGAGCATTTCAAACAGGAAGCAAAACGTTAGCATTTTGCTATTAGAAGATGAACCGCTAAATCTGAGACCGCAACATCAAAAGTCTTGAGTTAAGAAAATTCTACCTGATGACAGGATCACCGTCCTCAAACTGATAGCATCCATCTCAACACTACTCCTTCTGTGAGAGGAGACAGAAAACCAAGAAAGCGAAGATAAAGAACCTTGAGTTCTTGGTCCACACAACTATCATCTTGAAGAAAAGCTATCGTCCTCAGACATCTGTATTAAAATCAAGAATGAGATAATTTAACCCATAGAGGGTCATACAGATGTACAGAATGGAAACATATCCTTCAGTCCAACTCGTCCATGACGACCAAGTATTCTAAATTAATCTAGGCCTATTGCCAGCATTTGGCCAATATCCCTCTAAACCCTTCCTATTCTTATAGCCATCCAGGTGCCTTTTAAAATATTGTAATTATCCAACCTGTACCACTGCCTCTGGCAGCTCAATCCATACATGCACCACCTTCTGTGTGAAGAAGTTGCCCCTCAGGTACCTTTTAAATCTTTCCCTTCTCACCTTAAACCTAGTTTTGGACTCCCCCAGCCCGAGGAAAAAGACCCTGGATATTCACCATATCTATGCCCCTTGTCACTTATAAACTTCAAGATCATCCCTCAGCCTCCAATGCTCCATGGAAGATAGCCCCAGCCCATTCAACCTCTCCCCGTAGCTCAAACCTTTCCAACCTGGCAACATCCTTGCAAATCTTTTTGAACCCGTACAAGTTTCACAACATTCTCCCTATACCAGGAAAACCAAAATTGAACAGTATTCCAAAAGTGTTTAGCCACATGACCTCCCAACTCCAATGTTCAATGCACTAACCAATAAAGGGAAGCATATCAATGCCTTCTTCACTATCCTGTCTTCCTGCATCACTATTTTCAAGGAATTGTGAACCTGCATTCCAAAGTCAGTTTGTTCAGCAACACTCCCAGGACCTGACCATTATGTTGATTGGTCCTGCTGTGATTTGCCTTTCTAAAATACAGCTTCCAAATCCAAATTTTCAACCTTCAGAATCTGCTTACTCTACATATTCATTGATGCAGTGTGTCAAAATACCTGTATTTTGTCTCTCAAGCTTGACTAAGAATGCAAGTACTTAGGGTTTCTGGGGGAGTTTAGCTTGAGTTGCATAGAAGTTCAGAAATTCTTTTCCCTACTTATGTGAAAGTTAAGTGTTACAATAAATATTTACTTTCACTTAACAACAGAACCGGATGGGAATTGTTTTCATCCTGAATAGCAGCCAATCAGGCAAATTGCTCATTTTACTGGTCAAACAGGATTTATTCACTCCAAACAGCTTGAGGAAAATAGGATCATAATTTTCAGCAGGTTCTGCCCAGGAAAATATATCTGACTATATTTTCCCTCTGAACTATGCAATATATAGTTCATTGTTCAATTTCTCTCAAAGTTTCAACTTTATCAATTTATGATATTTCATCTCATCAAAATCTATTTATAAGGATCAGAGTGTATAAAGTACTGTATGCACCGTGAGTATTTCAAGCAGTGGGAACAACTAGCATGGAGCACAGTGGTATCACAATAAAGCCAAAATCAGCAGGAGGTTTATTCAGTATCAAAGTCAGACAATCTTTGTTCTCTCCTAAATTAGCAAAACTATGTCAAACACAGTGATGAGTTGCAGTTGACGATGGTGGTCTTGGGTTAGGAAGAAGAATAATTATCGCAGGATACTGCACTTGATCACTATTTTCTCCACCTAGCATTTCAGCCGTATTGGAAGAGGATCGGCTCAACAGCATCGCTGGTGCAAACAGCCAGAGTGAAGTATTGAGAAAAAGTCAATGGCTTCAGAAAGCAGAGAAATAAAAAAAGCAACAGAATGAATTTTTTAAATGCATGTCTTTTTCTATTAAAACAAAACTCACCCAATAAAATTTTATTCTCTGGATATTCAAACATCTTCTAATCACACGATATGAAACTCATGTGATACAGTAAGAAAGCGCACAGCAGTATTAACCCTTAAAAAATTACCCCTTCCCCACTCCTCCCTCAAATCCAATACAAGGTGACAGAAAAAATTACTAGATTGCTTTGGAATGGAAAATCAACAGGCATGAAATGGGTACATTACCTCAATGGTGTCAGAGGTCAATTGAGCAATATTACAAAAAGTGGTGCAAACCAATCTCAAAAACACACATAACACAGCTAACTTCTGCTCACCAACACACTCTCCAAATACAGAGTCAAATAAGAAAGAGACAAAACAAAAACATTAAGCCAGGCATGTAAGGGGGATCAAAAGCATAGGCCAACTGGCACAGGCACTTTATTTAAACCCAGAAAGTTCAGGGTTATTCTCAGTGAAACAGCTGAAAGGAAATCAACTGCTCAGCAAACAAAATGGTGAGTGGGAGGAGGATGGAGGAGGAATTTAAGATTAGCTGAAAATGTTGAGCATCTTATAAATTAAGCACAAGACTTAAGGGTTCTTTTGCCAAAGGTTGATGTAAATAAAACCTAGAAGGATTAACCAAAATAATGCAGATCAGCAATAAACAGAACTATGGATTTTGATACATAATAATGGTGAATATTACGCAGTCATGCATGTTATAAACACACAAAAAAGAACAATAGAAAAATGAGAAACAGTACATCCAAAAGAAAAATCAAATCTGACACAAAACTGGTTTTAAGGGCTGTAAATTTTAAAATGGTTAAACTCATCTACTTCTCATTTGTCCACTAACTCCTCACTAGCTGCAACCAGGAGAAGGGTATGCACTATCAGTACTGTGCATCCTCAATGTTCAGTTTCAGTTAATGGGTTTGGTTAGCCATATACACGTAAAGTATCAGCAGTTCTCAAAGAAAAGGAACCTGCACAAGAATCACAGGGCTCTATGAACACCTACCCATGAGCTAGATGGCCGAATGATCACAGAAGTAGTAAGGTCAAACCTCAAAATGTGATCCTGAGATCAAAATACACATTCGCACCCAGCACTAGAGGACACAGGAGTAATGGTATGTAACAGTTCATATTTATTCTATACCCCAACCCAGACTGCAAGAGAATGTCCTCTCATTGGCCCTGCATTCAAAATTTCAAGCCAGTTCTTCTCTTCTGGGATTCAGCACAGTCCCTTCCACAATCTCCAATGCCAAAAAAGCTGTTGCAGTCTTACTGTGGCAAATATATGGAAGGAGCAAGCAAGCAGATAGCAGTTTTCTTCTGGTCCTCTTCCTTCCTTCACTATTTCTGCTCCTTGGTGGGTGCATAGTATAGCTCAAGAGGCTTGCTGACCTTCCAATATTTCTCATTTACCAATTCCAGTGTCAATGATCCATTCAACGTCTACGGAAAATTCAAAGACAAAATTAAATAGAGATGTCCCATCAAGAAAGTTCCCTGAAGAACAGAAAAATATTGGTTAAACAAGCTACCTACTGCAGCAAAACAGCTCAGAGGTCTGTTACATTCTGGATTAGCTGATCTCACCTGGGGTAATACAACTTGTCAGGATAGTGATCCAAGGTAGAAGAACTGACTCTGTCAAATTTCTACTGAGAGCCAGAGATATTTCAGTTCACTTCTGATCTCTGGTCAAGGTCGGTTGTTTCCGAAACAGCAACATGTTTTTATTTAACATCTTAAGCACAACAAAATAATTCAAAGCCCTTTGAGGGAGCATAAACAAAAAGTATTTAACAAGAAAATGATGATAACATGTTGTGGTTCTGTTCGCCGAGCTGGAAATTTGTGTTGCAAACGTTTCGTCCCCTGTCGAGGTGACATCCTCAGTGCTTGGGAGCCTCCTGTGAAGTGCTTCTGTGATGTTTCCTCCGGCATTTATTGTCATTTTTCTCTGCCGCTTCCGGTTGTCAGTTCCAGCTGTCCACTGCAGTGGCCGGTATATTGGGTCCAGGTCGATGCAGCAGACAGCTGGAACTGACAACCAAAAGCGGCGGAGACAAACCACTATAAATGCCGGAGGAAACATCACAGAAGCGCTTCACAGGAGGCTCCGAAGCACTGAGGATGTCACCTAGACAGGGGACGAAACGTCTGCAACACAAATTACCAGCTCGGCGAACAGAACCACAACAATGAGCACCCGAGCTACAAATCTTCTCACAAAACTTGAATATGATAACATGTGACAAAGTGCAGATTTTTAAGAATATCTTTTTAAAAAAAAGGGAGTGGAGAAGCACAGGCACTTAGGGAGGTAATTCCCAAGAAGCTTAGAGACAGTTATTACAGACTATAATCAGAAATGGTAAGAAGCAACTTTGTCAGGAACAGATCTCAGAGGATCGTATCAAATGAAAGAAATAGAGTCGGGGTTGGGATGAGAATTTTGAGACAGCTTGTAAGTCACCATTCTCGATCAACATGTCTGCTCAGAGTTGGAGAATGACCAGTTTGATAGACTAAAGACCATTACTCAGCACCTTTTGGGGGGGCAGTGGGGAAGCAGAGAAAGAAGAGAAAAATTGATTAGGAGAGCAGGACAGCTGTGCATGGTGTTGTCATGTCCCTACTTAGGGTGCTGCTGTTACCACAGGCATGGGCATTTCAACAATAAATATCCTTAATGAGTTGGTGCTGACAACAATGCAGAAACTGTGGCTTCTCTCATTCCTACATGTGCAGAAGACACTTCATTGTGACAAATCCAGCTTTTCCTTAATTTGTTTTGGAAAACCTCAAAGGCCAAGGCCAAAGCCCAAAGCATGAAAATGTGAAGACAAGATAAACTAAAGGTGAAGCCAAACCAGACTTTAAAGCCTGCATAACAAGAGGGACAGATGAGGTCAGGAGGTGAGGAAACCGTGTCATTGATCAGAGGAAGAACAAGTTAGAGCCAGATACTTCATGTTGCAAGTCCAGCAATGAAATAGGTCTGAATGACATGTTAGTTGAGACAAGTGGAACATAAGAGGATCAGAAACAGCAGAAGACAGAAGAACCTTTCAATTCAGACGCGTACAATGGGTCAAAATGTGGATTTTAATGGACCTACCGTGAACTGGCCCCCTGAGGTGGTGATGTAGATTGTGTACTGCTTCTCACTGACTTCCTCGAGACTGACAGCATTATTCCCAAGGCTCTTCTGCTGTTCCTCCAAAGCAATCCTTAACGCAAGGTATTTAGACAAATGGTCCACAGTGGCATTTGCAGTAGTCTTCACATACCTGAACCAACAGTGTACATCACGGTTGCAGAATTAGGTAGGAAAGGGGAAAAAAGAAAAAATGAAACAATAAAACAAGGTATGTTCTTCAAAAGATGAAGATGAGCAGAACTATTTCTCATCTGATATAAGGCAAAGTAACAAAGATATTCTGAGAATGTTCACATTTCTCACATATTGTTGACATTCCTCAAACAAAATCACCAAAACTGACATCTACAAAACAGTGGGTCTAAATGGTCAGAGTTCAATGACAGAGGGGGCAGTTTTTGCATAGAAACATAGAAAAGAGAGAGGAGTAGGCCACTGAACCCTACTCCATCATTCAATCAGATCATCTCATTCAATACCTAATTTACACTTTTGTCCCACACCCTTTGATGTCTTTTGCCCCCAAAATATATCTAATTCTTTCTTGAAGACATTCAATGTTTTGACCTCAACCACTTTCTACAACAGAGAATTCCACAGACTCACAGCTCTCTGGGAGAATTGAAAAGTGTAAAAAAAAGTGTAAAAACTATGGAATCTACAGTCATTAAATCACAAATTGTCGTGACGGCAGGACTGGTGATCTGCTGCTGCAGTATGAGGAAGCTGCCAGACACTAAGGTGAACCAGAGCAAGCAATACCTGTAGAAAATGTTTGAGAATAAATTCAGATCCAACTTGAGGAGTTGTAGAACCCATAAAGATGGCGGTAAGAGATAACCAGAGACAAATGATCTTGGTGGTGGTGGGGCACGGGGGTGGAGGAAAAGGAGAAGACAACTATTGGATGCCTATCAATAGCTATTGAATGGAACAATGTATAATTCATGAGATAAAAGGAAGACCTGTAAAAATGTCAACGCATTAATCACTGGTAACATTAGATTGGGAAAGTCAAATTGGCAGGCAGTCACAAGGAAGAATTCATCTGTTTATTTAAGACAGCATCCATGAGTGCAACAGGATTGGGCTATTTTGGATCAGTCAGTGGCTAATGAAACAGATGTGAGGTCCAAGGTAACATCCACCCCTTACAGAATGTGCAAGGGAAATAGCAAGGAACCAGGAAATAGCAATTATTCAACTATCACACATCAGTTTTCATTGTAGAAGACATGAATAGTATTCCAAAATACTAAATAAACAAGGGTCAAAAGAGCAGGAGGAAATAAAAACAATTCATATCAACGTAGAAAAGGTAATAGGAAAACTAAAGACTGAAAGCTACAAGCCCCCTGGATACATTCTAGGATACTAAAGGAAGTAGCTACAGAAATGGTAGTAATCTTTCAAGAAGCCTTAGGTTTTGGAAAAGTTCCACAGAATTTGAAAATAAGAGGTTATGTCGGCAATTTAAGATGGAATGGAGTCAAAAGTTGTTTTTTCAATGCAGTTAATGTGGTTTAGAAGGACTTCAATAAGGCCTTTTGACAAGGTTTCAAATGGAAGGCTGGTCCAAAAGGTAAGAGTAAACTGGATCCAAAATTGGCTTCTAAATAGGAGGCAAAGAATGACAGTGGAGGATATGTTTGAAAACGTGTGACCAGCAGTGTACCATAGGGATTCATGCTGGGACCCATTCTGTTTATGTACATTAACGACTTGGATGGGAGTGCAAAAGGAATACTTATTAAGTTTGCAGATAATGCAAAATTGATGGTATTGCTTACTGTGAGAAGATTGCTCTCAACTAGAGTCTGATATTGATTAGCTGTTAAATTGGGCACAGCAATCACATATGGAATTTAATCTTGGCAAGTGTGGGATCATACATTTCGGGAGGTCTAATAAGTGATGTAAATACGTAACAGATGTACGTCCTAAGGGAGTACTCAGGAACAAAGGGACCTTGGTGAACAAATCTAGATACCTGGAGATGTCAGCACAGGTAGAGAGAGAGATGAAGAAGGGATTCTTGCCTTCAGTCGGGGCACAGAATACACAGGTCAGACAGAGTCTTTGTTACAACTTTACAAAACATTACTTTGCCATAGAATACGGTGTGCAATTCTGGTTACCACACTATTGGAAGGTCATGACTGCACTGGGAGGGGGTGCAGAGGAGACTCACCAGAATGTTGCCGGAGATGGAAAAATCTCAGTAATGAGGAGACTGGAGAGGCAGATTTTGTTTGCCCTAAAGCAGAGATGGCTGAAGGAGGTTGGGATTGAGGAATACAAATTTTGAGGGGCACAGACTGGGTAGACTGTGAGAATCTTTTCCCCATGACAGATGTATCAAAGAATACAGGATTTAAGTTTAAGGTGAGTAGCAAGTGGTTTAAAAGGAGATGTGAGGAAAATCTTTTCAACCTAGAGGGTTGCAGAAATATGGAACTTGCTGCCTAGGGGGTTGGGTGGTGGGAGAAGGTACTCTTACAAAATTTAAGAAGCATTTGGATGAGTATTTAAAATGCTAGGGTATACCAGGCTATGGACTACTTGTAGGCAACCAGGATTAGTGCAGTTTGGTGTTTGCTGTTTGGCACAAACAGTGGACTGCATGATGTTAGAGGGCAATGTGGGTATGACATGTTAACCTGTGAATCCACATGAAAATTGAGCTGGATTAGAATGGGGAAGAATGTTCTAGTTAATTTCATAAGTAATAATCTTTTAAAGATTCATTTTCATTTTTTCTTATTAAAGAAAGTATTCAGGGTAAAAAGAAAATTTAAACAGCATAAACACCCTCAGATGCTGATGCAGCAGATAGACCATTTCGGTGAAAGCAATGTGGCTGAACTAACGTTAAATGAGGCCTTACTTGGAAAGAGAATGTGAGGATGACGCCCCATCACAAAAAGACAAAGAGAAAGACAAAGCCATGGGATTAGTCAAGAATGGGAATGAAACATCGGCTTCAGGCAGAAGATAGGATAACACCTGAAAACTGAATGGTCAGACCAGAGGTAACAGGAGCCTTGACGCTTTTGAAATGTGCAAAAAACAAGATGTTTGTGTAAAACAAGCCATTTTAGAATTTACGTAATGTACTACATGATTTACAACATATAAATATTTGATGAATCCTCATTAAGACTTCTACCTTAAAATTTTTTCTGGGGTCGACTTTCTCAACATTAGCTCAACAAACTATTATGGACTATATCTTGATGTTCCTGAGATTTTGTAAAGTAAACGACACAACAAGGAAGGAGACAAAAAAAAAAAACAGGTATCTCTAGGCCAGTTTCATTTAACGTCTGTTGCTGGGAAAATGTTACATGCTATTACATTAAGAATAGATGAATACAGAGAATTGGCTAACTAACAGAAGGCAGAGATGGGATAAGAGGGACATTTTCAGAATGGTAACATGCAATAAAAGTTCCAACAATCACTGCTAAAGCCACAAGTTTTTGTGAAGTATATTAAGCACAAGGATGCTGCAAGTGAATGCACCGTCACTAAGTTTGTGAAATAAACACAAGTGGGAAGGCAAGCCGTGAGAATAACAGTAAGCAGAGTGACAGATATAGATTAAAAAGGAGTAGAAAAATCTTAGCAAATTGAATATAAATTGGGAAAATTTGAGCTTACGCGCTTTGGTCAGAAAAAGGAGATTAATCGAAATGGAGAAAAACTGAAACAAACTGAAGCACAAGGGATTTGGGGGATCTACATGCTTAAGTTACAAAAAACACACATACAAGATCAGTAGGTAAATCGGGAAGGCAGGTGGCCTTTATTTCAAAGTGAATGGAATACTAAAATAAAAAAAGAGGGAAGTCTTGTTAAAATTATACAAGGCACTAGTCAGACCACACCTAGAATACTGTGAACAGTTCTGCCCCCCACTTAACTAAAGAAAGGGAAATTGGCATTGGAGGCAATCTAGAGAAATTTCACCAAGTTAAACCCAGGTATGGAGAAATTTTATCAGGAGAGGTTCAGTAGGTTGTGACTGTATTTAAACTTAGAAGAACAACAGAAAATTTACTAAAGCATTCAAGATTCTACGGCAGCTTGACAAGGTAGAAATGGAAAGGTTGCTTCCCCTTGAGTGTGTCAAGGTGAAGAAAGCGCAATTTCAGACTAAGGGGTCACACACATTTAATAAAAGAAGAGGTGAGGAGGAATTTCTTCACTCGGAGGGCAGTTGAAGCTGGGTTATTAAGAATGTTCCAGGCTGAGATAGAAAGATTTTTTTAAAATCAGCAACGGAACCAAGGATTACAGGAAAAGGGAAGGAAAGTGTTCCATTATCAGATCACCAATAATCTCATTGAATGGAGGAGATGTAGTGGGCTGAATGGCATACTTCTACTCCAATGACTTATGGAGTAACAGCTCTCATTACCAACTTTGCAGCTTATTATGTCATTTTCCGTTAAACAGATGGATCTGCCCTGAGAAATCAAAAAATAAGGTCACGTCTGGTGTCTTACTCAACACTTCCATCTGCCCACAGTTTGCTTACACCAAAATGGATTGCCTGGGCATGAAACATTAACTTTGCTTCTCTCTCAACTTATGCTGCCAGACCAGCTGAGTTCTTCCAAACCACTTTTTATTTCCAACCTCCAGTATTTGCAGTACCTTGGTTTTACTAGATTGATTGGGCATTTACTTCATTACAGTAGAACTTTGCTGTGCACAATGTATTTGCACATCTGATTCCTAAAAGTGATAGTAATTCATTAATTATGAAAGGCACCATATGCTTCATTCTCTCTCTTTCTCTGTTACCTTGCTTACAGCAAAATTACACCTGCTAAAATGGCATTCACGCTCGTTCATCCTCCTCAATGGCATAAAAAAATTCAAAAACTTTGCATAGTAGTTCTGCCTACAATCAAGAGAAGCATGCAGAATCATATTGACTGATTAGAACATAGCCAATTCAGAAACAGCAGGAGCAACTGGGGGAAATCAATTAGATTCCCTACAGTATGGAAACAGGCCCTTCGGCCCAACTAGTCCACATCGACCCTTCAAAAGAGTAACCACCCAGATCCATTCCCCATATTTACTCCTGGCTAATACACCTAACACCGACAGGCAATTTAGCATGGCCAAATCACCTAACCTACACATCTTTGGATTGTGGGAGGAAACCAGAGTACCTGCTGGAAACCCATGCTGACACAGGGAGAATGTCTGTGTGGTGTTTGCACAGTCACCCAAGGCAGGGATTGAACTTGGGTCCCTGACACGGAAGCAGCAGTGCTAACCACTGAGCCACCGTGCTGCCCATAAAGATTAGATTAGACAGTATGGAAACAGGCCCTTCAGCCCAACAAGTCCATACCAACTCTGAATAGTCGCCCACCTGGACCCATTCCCCAACCCTATATTTACCCCTGACGAATGCACCTTACAGTATGTGTAACTTCCCATGCAAGACACAGGGAGAATGTGCAAACTCCACACAGATAATCGCCAGAGACTGGAATTGAACCCGGATCCCTGGCGCTGAGAGGCAGCAGTGCTAACCACCGTGCTGCACTGAGCCAGAACAGAAATGGTCATCTCAACACAAGAAATCCAGTACTTTGCACTGGAATCTTATCTGCACATGCCACTGCCCATACCTTGTTTGGGAATATTCATCTTTTTCCACAAGCACTGGGTGAGGTCGGAACACCAACTCGATTTCACTGCAGGCGTCCACACTTACATCTGGACTTCCTGCCCCTTCCCGTGAGTTATCCAGATCGGGACAAGAGTCATCTGAAGCTTTAGAGCGTTTGCGGCTTGGACCAGCCTCCTGATTGCTGTGCGTAGACACATTGCTGACATGAGAGCGGCTGTCACAGTTGTCCTCACCACCACTGAAAGTGGTATTGTCTGATTCGTGCTGCGCCTTCCTTACTCGCTGAGCTCTACAAAAAGAGAATTTAGCAGTGGGGGTGGCAGAAAATCAGCATACTTAAAAATACATGTATCTACAGAGCTTGATTGCAGTCATCTGGTACCCACAAGAACAATGTTTTAAAATCCAACAATGAAGCATCTGAATTATCTGTCAAAACTACCTTAGGTCCCACAGTTTCTGCCCACCCATTGACCTATACAGTACAGAATTGAGTGAGCAGGATGCCACAAAGGTTCAAGGTTTGTCAATATATTTGCTTATCTTATCTCAGCCAAGACAATAGAGACACGGAGTTGACTTCTGGAGCCTCTCGGGTCCACAAAGATCATTATCCAATAATTAACGTTGGATAGCATACAAAAGAACAGAATATGATAATTTCACCAACCTGGCTGACTAGAAATCTGCAAGTGAGCCTATCCCCTTGACTGTGTTGAGAGTTAGCAAAGGTCACTGGTCTTCAAAAACGTTGGCAAAGTTAACAGTAAGTTGTAAATCATTTTCACTGAGGTCCTACATTATGCCTCCGACAATACTACACATGCAAAACTAAATGGGAGATATTAGCACACATTTAATGCCTCAAATTTCCTTACTTTAATAAACTGAAAACATAGAACAAAGTACAGCATAGAACAGGCCCTTTAGTCCACAATGATGTGCTGAGGTTAATCCTAATGTAAAATATAGTAACAATCTACGCACCCCTCAACTCACTGCTATCCATGTGCATGTCCAGCAGTCACTTAAATGTCCCCAGTGACTGCTTCCACCACCACAGCTGGCAAAACATTCCATGCATTCACAACTCTCTGCGTAAAGAACCTACCTCTGACATCTCCTTTGTACCTTCTTTCTAATACCTTCAAATTATGATTCCTTGTACCAGTCAATCCTGCCCTGGGGAAAAAGTTTGTCTATTGACTATCTATTCCACTCATTATCTTGCATACCTCAAATCAGATCTCCTCTCTTCCTCCTTCTCTCTAGAGAAAAAAGTCCAAGCTTATTCAACCTTTCAACATAAGGCCAGCCCTCCAGTCCAGGCAGCATCCTGGTAAACCGTCTTTGCACCCTCTCCAAGGCCTCGATCTTTCCTATAGTAGGGAGACCAGAACTGGACACATACTCCAAGTGCGGTCTCACCAAGGACTTGGAGAGCTGCAGCAAAACCTCACGGCTCTTAAACTCAATACCCCTGTTAATGAAAGCCAAAACACCATAAGCTTTCTTAACAACCCTATCCACTTGGGTGGCAACTTTGAGGGATCTATGTACTTGCACATCCAGATCCCTCTGTTCCTCCCCACTGCCAAGAATCCTGTCTTTAATCCTATATTCAGCATTCAAATTTAACCTTCCAAAATGCATCACTTCGCATTTACCCAGGTTGAACTCTATCTGCCATTTCTCAGCCCAGCTCTGCATCCTGTCTATGTCATGCTGCAGCCTTCAGTAGCCCTCTATGCTAATCAATGACATCTCCAACCTTTGTCTTCTCTGCAAATTTACTAACCCACCCCTCAACCTCCTCATCCAAGTCATTTGTAGTTTTTATAAAGAGCAGAGGCCCAAGAACTGACCCCTGCGGGACCCCACTCAACACTGACCTCCAGACAGAATACTTTCCATCTACAACCACTCTCTGCCTTCTGTCAGCCAGCCAATTCTGAATCCAGATAGCCAAATCTCCCTGTATCCCATACTTCCTGACTTTATGAAGGAGCCTACCATGGGGATCCTTATCAAATGCCTTGCTAAAGTCCACATCCACTGCTCGACCTTAGTCGACCTGCTTGGTCACCTCCCCAAATAACTTAAGATTGGTGAGGCATGACCTGCCCCACACAAAGCCATGCTGACTGCCTTTCATCACACTAATCCAACGAGCCACCTCACACTGCAGCTCAGACGAACTTCAGAAAACAGAGGAGAACCACCTATACAACGTATTCAAGAAGAACGGATACTCAAAAAATACAGTCCACAGATTCCTCAAGAACAAACCACGACAAGCAGACCAAACACAGCCATAAACCCTAACCACCTTATCATGCAAAGACGTTTCAGACTACTAAGACACCTCTGAATCCTAGTAGCACACAAAACCACCAACACTCTCAAACTAAAACTAACAAACCTAAAAGACCCAATACAACCCATGGACAAAACCAATGTCATCTACAAAATTCCATGCAAGGACTGCCACAAACACTACATAGGACAAACAGGAATAAAAAAAAAGTTAGCCACCAGGATACACAAACACTAGCTAGCCACAAAAAGACACTACCCTCTCTGCCTCATAGCCCTACACATGGAGGAGAAAAACCACCATTTCAACTAGGACAATAGATCTATCCTGGGACAGGCTAAGCAAAGACATGCCAGAGAATTCCTAGAGGCCTGGCACTCCAACCACAACACCATAAACAAACACACAGATCGAGATACCATCTATCAACCCCTCAGAAAATGAACAGGAAATGACATCACCACAAACTCCAGGAACCCCATCCAGTACAAACATATAAATAGAAAGGAGACAACAGCTTCGCTTTACTTCACTTGGAGATCGCCACTGATGTTACCTGGCCAGGTAATGAAACGTTCGGATATCAAACCCACAGCTCAGCGAGCAAACCTACACCCTAAATCACACTATGCTTTGCCAAATAGTCATAAATCCTATCCCTCAAAATTCTTTCCAAACCTTTGCTGACCACAGATGTAAGACTGACAATGTCTTAATAAAACGTCTTTAAAACTTATATTCAAGTAACAGACAGAAACTTTAAAGCAATATTCTTAAACAATTACCCCAAGATGCAATTTCAAAGACTTAACAGAAAAATATATACATATTCTAACTTTCAAATCTCTACACTCAATGACAAACAGTCGAATTTGCTGATACCTTCTAATAAAGTTAATCTCTCAGAATACTGACTTGTAATACACAATGTGATGCAGAAGTTATGAACGGATTTCTTTCAGATTTTTTTTCCTCCCACCCATTATTTAAAATCTGTTAAAAAGTGAACCTTCTAAATTTTCCAATTTCACCTATGTCATTCATGTCTTGTTTTAACCCTTCCCACCAACTTCAAAACTGGATACTTTTTGTCATCGTCAATCAGATAGACTCTTGGCTTCTTTCTTTCTTTCACCTAAGAATGCAGGACCCTTCGACCCTCACAACAACAGCTTGCATTTATATCACTTAACACAAGAAAACATCCTGAGGCACTTCACCACAAAGTGTAATCATAGAATTTGAGACTGAACTACATTAAAAACTGCTAGAAAATATGATCAAAGTAATCAATTTTAGGAGTGGTTAAAAAAGGAAGCTCAAAGGTCCAAGCAGTTGAAAATTTGTGCCCTCCTTGTGTGCCATGAACATCACTGGACAGATAATGGAAACATAAGATGTGCAAAAAGCTATATTTGGAGCACAGAAATCCAGGACCCCTAAAGAGCCAGAAGAGGCTGCAAATATATGAAGGTGTGAAGTAGTGAATGGATTTAAACACAGGGTTGAGAACTTTAAATCTGGCATTATGTAAGAATGAAAATTAAATGTAGATCAGCAGGCATGCAGTAATACATGAGCAGAACATGCAGAGAGTTACATCACAGACTTCAGTTTTGGACGCACTGAAATTTCTGGAATGCCCAAGCCCACCCAGTTGAAAGAGGCAACCTCAGATTATAAAAAGCATAAGGATTTCAGAAACAATGAGCTGACACAGTGATCTCACAGATAACATTATGGAGGTGGACGGAATATGGATACTGAAGCTCAGCATTTTGCCACCACAGTCACAATCAGCCAGACAATGGCCAAGGATGGGGATAAGACTAGAGGCAAGAAGGTGGAATAAGTGGCAACTGCATTTTATTTACTCAATATTTAACTTACAAAAGAACAAAAAAATTACAGCACAGGAACAGGCCCTTCAACCCTCCAAGTGATGCAGATTCAGATCCTCTACCTAAACCTGCCACCTATTTTCTAATGATTTGTATCCCTTCGCTCCCTGCCCATTCATGTATCTGTCTAGATATATCTTAAATGACATTATCGTTCCTGCCTCTACCACCTCCATTTGCAATGCATTCCAGGCCCCCATCACCCTCTGCATATTACTATCCACCCTGTCTATACCCCTCATGATTTTGTAGACAGAAATCAGGATTCCCGCTCCCCCTGCAACCTCTGTCTTTGTAATGAAAATAACCCCAATCTATTTAACCTCTCTTTATAGCTAGCGCTCTCCATACCAGGTAACATCCTGGTGAACCTCCTCTGCACACTCTCCAAAGGATCCACATCCTTTTGGTGGTGGCTAGAACTGTATGCAGCACTCCAAATGCGGCCAAACCAAAGTCCTATACAACTGTGACATGACCTACCAACTCTTGTACTCAATACCCATTCCAATGAAGGAAAGCATGTCATAAGCCTTTTGACCACTTTACTGACCTGCGCTGCCATCTTCAGGGAACAATGGACCGGAACACCCAGATCTCTGTATGCCAATTTTCCCCAGGACTTTTCCATTTACTGTATCATTTGTTCTTGATTTGAATCTTCCAAAATGCATCACCTCGCATTTGCCCAGATTGAACTCCATCTGCCATTTCCCTGCCCACCTCTCCAATCTATATTCTGCTGTATTCTTTGAAAGTCCCTTCACTATCTGTTACTCCACCAATTTTAGTGCCATCTGCAGTATCTTCTCCAACAGCTTCCCTCCCACTGACGTCAGACTCACCAGTCATAAAGGGTCAACATTAGCAATTCTCCAGTCTTCCAGCTCCTCACCAGTGTTCAAGGATGCTGCAAAGATATCTGTTAAAGCCTCAGTTATTTCCTCTCTCGCTTTCCTCAGTAACTTGGGGTAGATCCCATTGGGACCTGGGAACTTGTCTACCTTAATGCTTTTTAGAATACCCAAACCTTCCTCCCTCCTTATGCAAACTTGACCTAGAGTACTCAAAAGATCTATCCCTAACTTTAACATCTCATGTCCCTCTACTCCTTGAATACTAATGCAAAGTACTCATTAAGAGCCTCACACATTTTTCTGACACCACACATAACTTTCCTTTTTCGTCCTTGAGCGGGGCTGACCCTTTCTCTAGTTACCCTCTTGCTCCTTAAAAAAGAAAAAGCTTTGGTATTTTCCTTAACCCCGTTTGCTGAAGGTATCTCAAGACCCCTTTTAGCCCTCTTAATTCCTCATTTCAGATTGATGGAAAAACTTGAGGAACTCTGTTCATCCAATACTGAATGCCAGACAGTGTGACAAACGAGGGAACTGATGGCACGCAGCTCTACCCTCGCACAGAGTATATTCTGACAATGCACTGCCATTTATTGTCACCTAGAGCATCGAAATAGCAGGAGGCCTGAGGACAGATCCTTCATGGAAGGGAAACACAAGGCAAGTCATTTGCCTTAGGATCTCTGGCTGCAGTGGGAAAGGAGCAGGAACAGTCAAGAGCAGCTGCACCCAACTGGACAATGGAAAAGGATGATATGATCGACCAATGTAAGGTTTATTACAAGTAAACACGAATAAAAAAGTGTAGTAAGGACTGTCAGAGTCATATAAGCCTTAATTTGTGACCATTACAAAAGTATTTCAGTGATGTGTCAGGAGCAGAAACCTGACTGAAAAAGGTTCAAATGAGAAGCGGAGAGAAAAATAGGCACTATATAACATCCAAGGATGAGGTCCCTCTTACCTGTGCATGGCCTGCATTTTCAGCCCTTCCTCAATGCTACTGCTTAGAGCCTGTTGGTTATGGAGTCTGCTCAATCGTGCAAGCACACGGTCTTGATGTGCTTCATACTCATCCCTGCTCGGATAGATCTTACAGATCAGCGCATCAAAATTAGGATCTGGTCGGAGAGATCGTTTAGACACCAGCTTCTTTCGACATGTGGGGCATTCTTTGTTTCTATGCAAAAGTAGCCAAAAATATCAGTTCAACAGACTGATATCAGTTCAAAAATATTAGTTCAACATACCAGCCACCATCCTAGTCTGAATTCTTCAGTGAAGGTCAAGTAATGTTAGCCAGCCTTGAATGGCAACATTTAGCTGCTGTAAGAGATTTCAGGCTAAGGTGGTTCCATAGCAAATACTAGAATGTAGTGAAACAGATAAGACAAAAATTATACATATTGAAAATTAAAGACCTGTTCAACCATTCATTTTGTGCTTGGTATATAATGGAAGGAAAACCTAAAATATGTGGGAAGGGTAAGAAGTCACTTGCTGATAAACAAAAAGGAATGATGAACATTTAAAGACATGGACTTCAGGAAACAAAAAACAATGCAATGTGTTGAGTACTGGCTTGTCACATGGATTCTAATCCAGACTAGGCAGATAGGGAGAAAGCAATGGACTAGTGATATTATCAGCGGACTGATAATACAGAGACCCAGGTTTGAAGATCCAGGCTTGAATTCCCACCACGGCAGATAGTGGAATTTGAATCCAATATATAAAAAAAAATCTAGAAATAAGTACCTAATACAGATTGAAAAACCTACCTGGTTCACTGAAGTCCTTTAGGTAAGTGGTAGACTGGTTAGCAAGGTTAGATCACATGGAATACAGGGAGAACTAGCCATTTGGAGATAGAACTGGCTTCAAGGCAGAAGGCAAAGGGTAGTGATGAAAGGCTGCTTTTCAGTCTGGTGGCCTGTGACCAGTGATGTGCCACAAGGATCACTGCTGGGTCCACTGGTTTGCGTCATTTATATAAATGATTTGGATGTTTACCCCCTAGGAGACAGTCACTAAGTTTGCAGATGACACCAAAACTGAAGGCGTAGTGCTCAGCGAAGGAGGTTACCTCAGAGTAACAACAGGATCTTAACCAGATGGGCTAATGGGCTGAGTGACAGGTGGAGTTTAATTCAGATAAATGAGAGATGCTGCATTTGGAAAGGCAAATCAGGGCAGGAGTATTAGCTTAATGGTAACATCCTGGGGAGTGTTGCTGAACAGAGACCTTGGAGTGCAGGTTCATAGTTCCTTCAAGGTGGAGTCACACGTAGATAGGATAGCGAAGGCTGCATTGGTATGTTTTCCTTTATTGGTCAGAGCATTGAGTATAGGAGTTGGAAGGTCATGTTACAGCTGTACAGGACATTGGTTAGGCCACTTTTGGAATAGTGTGTGTAATTCTGCTCTCCCTCCTACAGGAAGGAAGTTGTGAAACGATTCAGAAAAAATCTTGCCAGAATTGGAGGGTTTGAGTATAGGGAAAGACTGAATAGGCTTCGGCTTGTTTTTCCTGGCACGTCAGAGGCTGAAGGGTGACCTCATAGAAGTTTATAAAATCATGAGAGGTATGGATAGGGCAAATAGACAAGACTTTTTTCCCTGGGGTGGGGAAGCCCAGAACTGGACGGCGTAGGTGCAGGGTGAGAGGAAAGATATAAAAGGGGCCTAAGGGGCAACTTCTTCACGCAGAGGGTTGCGCATATGGAATGAGCTGCCAGAGGAAGTGATTGACATTGGTACAATTATAACATTTAAAAGTCATCTGGATAGATATATGAAGAGGAAGGGTTTAGAGGGAGAGAGATCAAATACTGCCAAGTGAGACAAGATTAATTGAGGATATCTAGTTGGCATGGACAAGTTGGACTGAAGGGTACGTTGTCGTGCTGTACAGCTCTCGGACACTGAGTAAATTGCCATCATTACCTGGTCTAGCCTACATGCGACTCAGTCTTAACTGGCCTCTGGGCAATTAGGGATGGCCAACAAATGCTGGTCTAGCCAGCAATGCCCTTGTCCAGTAATTGAACAAAAAAAAATCCAAAAAAATAAATTGTGTCAAGTTTAAATTTGAGTGAAAATAGGTCCGCAACCTAAACTTGCTTTACCTCTCATTGACAATCTCACTCAATTATAGGACAACCAATGAAGCAAGTGATACAATGGCACAGTGGTGCTGAGATGGTCTCAGTATATTTTTCATCATGATATACAATGCAAAACCACTTGACATAGGCTTCACACAGAATGAGAATCATCTGCAATACTTTTGACTGGTAAGTACTCTCTCACTTACAGGGCTCAGTTGATGATCTTTGGTTCAGGACAATAATCAAGAAAAAATTTCAACTCAAAATAAACAAAAAAATGTTTCCACTGGAATCAGTAACCAGAAAATAAAGATTTAAGATCAGCTGAGGAGAAATATATTCACCCTGTTCGCAACAAAGTAACGGCACAATAATCTTAATTAAATGTAGTACTACTGTTCTAATTAAACATCAATGTTCAGCCAAAATCAAAGCAAATTAACTGGACATTTCAGTTATTTCTATCATTTAGAACCTGCAATGCTCAAAATAGCCACTGAATTACAGTGCCAATATTTTAAATGCATTTCTGTAGGAAATGTTTTGTGATAGCTTTAGGATGTGAAGGTTACTACACTATAAAAGACTAAAAGTTCTTTGTTCATTCTGTTCTTCTCTCCATTTATGAACAGTAATTGTTGTAGTAACTGATCCCTATCACTGGATGGTGCTGTAACTCCGACTGAAGGCTGCTGCAGACAGCACATCAATTAAAACTGCATTTAGTAATAAATCAAGCTTGTTGCCTTAAAAGGTCTCACTTATACGAGTGACCAGTCCATGGAAACAGAGCCCCCATACTGCATTACTAAACTCTAGGCCGCAACTCACTAAACTTCACTTCACGAAACATCGAGCACATTAGTCAGCAAACTTGTTTCTGAGCATATTGCTTAAGGTGCACTTATTTTTCAAACGCAAGTAACATATCCAAAGCTGGCAGTGCACAATGGTCCCCTACCCGCTGCGGAGTGCAGTGACAATACAGTCTGAGCAGAAGCGGTGTAAACATTCCTTCGTTGTCATGGTGTTCTTTAACATGTCCAGACAGATGGGACACATCAGCTCACTATGCAAGCTCCGAGGTGACACTGCAATCTCTGTCCCATCCATAATTGCCTCCTGAAAGAAAGAGACAAAAGCAGTCACTGAAATAGGCCAACCTTCTGCAGCCATCATATCTGCAAACTAAAGAGACAAGAAGCGTATCAGGTAAATGGTTATAAACTGGATCTGCATGGTTGTAATTTTGTCTGCAGTATCGTCAAGACCACCAATCAGTTAAAGCTGAGCAATAATTGCCCAAGTGTGAAAACAGTTATTTTTAAATTTTTATTTTTCATTCTTGGGCAAAATTAGCAAGACTGTTAAATTTGTTCAACCTTAGCTGCTCTGAAAAGGTACTGGCATGCCAATAAGATCAACTGTTAGCACAACCCAAGTGACTTGCTGAGTCACCTCAATGTCTCACCGTGACATCACAGTATGAACTAGCCAATTGTAAAGTGAGGCAACAGGGTAATCCAGTTGTGTTTTTGACAATTAATGGCCAGTTTCTGCAGTAATAAAAAAAAAGATTTATTTGGTTAAATTTAATAACACTCCACAATCAAGATTGCTGGCCCAATAACTGTCACACTCCAGAAGCCAAATCATTTCTTCCAGATCCACAGAAGTTGCAGTGAGAATACAATTTAAATTTTAAGGTGGCAGCTTATGTTGCCATTAGCTTGCAGTCACTCAGCTTTAATTTCCAACCTTGCAATTCTGAATTTATAACGCCAAAACTGTAAGTGGTGGGGTTTGAGATTTGAGGACTCCAGCATTCTTGTGACAAAATTACAACCTCATCTGAAACTAAAACAGAAAGTGCGGTTGCGTATATCAGAAAGAGGGAGGAGCCAGACAGTGCATGGAAAGAGACTGGGCAAGTGCAAGGTTGGGGAGGCCCACAGAGGGGTCGGATAGAGCCAGTGAGAGCTCGCATTGCAGGGCGGCAACAAAGCAATCACAAGGCGGCCAAACGGGAAATAGTACAGGGATGGGCAACAGAAAGCAAACAAGAACAGAGAACGCCAGCCCCAGTGGGCAACAGGGGATTCATGGACACGGAGGGTGTTCACACCAGCAGGAGAGCAAAGTGAGCGCACATGCACGGAGTAGTGCCAGAGGGGGTAGAGACAGCACAAGCACAAGCACAAGCACAGCCAGAGAGAGGGGGCTGCAGGTGGGAGTTACCAAGAGAGATAAAGAATCAAACCAAGACTTCCAGTCCATGTTTCTTTAAAATGCTAACGTATCACATTGTAATTCCACATTTTGTTTCTAATTTAGAGTGCCTACATTCACATGCGTATGAATATTTGTGGGCCACAGATTATACATTTGCGAAGTTAATTAAAAACAGTGGATTAATAAACACATTGAGTGTACACTAGAATAATTACTTAGAATCGAATGATGTCACAGCAGAGAAGGAAACCATTGGAAGTACCCAAAGAACTATGCAAGCTTTTTTTCCCCCACTGTCTTTTAAATTCTCATTTAATATTTACCAACATCCATTCCAAAATCTGCTTTATCTTGCTTCCATCATTACATCTGATAGGTGTGCACATGATACAAACCACTACACGAACTTCTCCTCACCCGTTTTTTTGTTTTCACTGTAATCTTACACTTGCTCCAGTCATTGATAAATGGAAATACAGGTCGTTCTGCGATAATGCAACAGTTGTGATGCTCTGCGGCCTCATCCTATAGAAAATTGTGCTACAGAAAACTGTAATCACACTGTACAGGACCACTAATGGAAAAGTTATATCTGTTCAGTAGAAAGTTCACATTATCCAAACAACATCCATAACTGATTAATGTTATAGCCAATTTGCACAGATAAAAATGCGCATTATAGCAGAACTGTAATTTTTACAATTTGAAATCATTCTTCGCATTCTCAGTTATGCTAGTTTTTCTTCACAACTAAAGCTTTGCCTTCTTGCCACTGTCAGAACATCTCAACTACACCTAATTTATGATCTTCATTTTTTTAATGTAAGGTGCTTTAAACAAGCAACAACTTTGTCAACTATCACCATCACTCCTGATAGCTAGGTATAACTAACTCATAATCAGTGTTCTCCTTGACTCACACTGACATCTCTTCCTAGCACTTGTTGATTTCACACTACCTTGCGTCAATGCAGTTCCTTCACCTCACTACTTGAATTCAATTCCTAAGTCAATTTTTGGACCAAAGCTGCAGTTAGGTGAGAAACTGGTGTAACCCAAACTGAGCATAAACAAGCTGGTTATTTCCATGCAATGCCAGTGAGAATTCTGTTGACAAAACCTTCCAACAATGTGCTAATGGTTGAGAGTAAATTGATGAGGTGGTAATTGGCTGGATTGTATTTGTCCTGCTTTTGTGGTTAGGACGTAACCGGTATTTCAGTGTGCATAACAGTGTAGCTGTACAGGAGCAGCTTGGCTAGGAAAACAAATTTTCAACATGACTGCCGAGTATTTGTCAGGGGTCCTTAGCCTTTTGAATATACAGCATAGCCAGCCGTTTCTTGACAGCACCCAAACTGAACAGATTCTAATGCTGGGGACCTCAGGAGAGGCTAAGATTCAATTGGAACTTCTGGCAGAAAAGTGTTTTCAAATGTTTCAGCCTCGTCCTTTGTACTAACGTCCTGGGCACCAGGATAATAGGAAATAGAAAGATCAGTGGTGTTCCGTTCCTCCATTCGGAAATTTAATTGCCCATTGCCGTTAATGATTGGAATGGCAGGTCTGTTAGCTTAAATCTGCTCTGTGGGATTACTTTGCTCTATTAAATGCTGCTGCACTTGGTGTTCCAGCTTTACCAAGCTGACACTTAAATGGAGGTATGCCTGGTGTTACCATCCACCTCCACTTTTCATGGCTGCAGAGTTGATCCCTTAGCAAGATGGCAAATGATTGCACTGAGAGCTGGCGACATAGATATAGACAAAGGTGTTAAAAGTATTAAAAGCAAATTAGCAAATTTGCTGATGACACAAAGCTGGGAGGCATGGTGAAATGCGAGGAGGATGTTAGGAGAATACAGGGAGACCTGGACAGGCTAGGCAAGTGGACGGATGCATGGTAGATGCAGTTTAGTGTGGATAAATGTGTGGTTATCCACTTTGGTGGCAAGAACAGGAAGGCAGATTACTATCTAAATGGAGTCAAGTTAGGTAAAGGAGCCGTACAATGAGACCTTTGTGCTCTTGTACATCAGTCAATGAAAGCAAACATGCAGGTACAGCAGGCAGTAAAGCAAGCTAATAATATGCTGGCCTTCAGAACAAGAGGAATTGAGTATAGAAGCAAAGAGGTCCTCCTGCAGCTGTACAGGGCCCTGGTGAGACCGCACCTGGAGTATTGTGTGCAGTTTTGGTATCCAAATTTGAGGAAAGACATTCTGGCTGTTGAGGGAGTGCAGCGTAGTTCACGAGGTCAATTCCCAGAATGGCGGAACTATCTTACGTTGAAAGATTGGAGCGACTGGGCTTGCATATGCTTGAATTTAGAAGGCTGAGGGGGATCTGATTGAGACATACAAGATTATTAAAGGATTGGACAGTCTGGAGGCAGGAAGCATGTTTCCGCTGATGGGCTAGTCCAGAACCAGAGGACACAGTTTAAAAATAAGGGGTAGGCCACTTAGAACAGAGTTGAGGAGAAACTTCTTCACCTAGAGAGTAGTGGATGTATGGAATGCTCTGCCCCAGAAGGCTGTGGAGGCTAAGTCTCTGGATACTTTCAAGAAAGAGCTGGATAGAGCTCTTAAGGATAGTGGAATCAAGGGTAATGGGGATAAGGCAGGAACAGGATACTGATGGAGGATGTTCAGCCATGATCATAATGAATGGTGGTGCTGGCTCGAAGGGCAGAATGGCCTACTCCTGCACCTATTGTCTACTGACAGATAGAAGGGTTAATTTTTGGTTTCCTTTATTTTAGCAATAAAGGAATGATTTAAGTTAGAGAAATTAAGCTTTATAATTTATAATTTTAAAAATTAGTATGCAAGCTCTGACTTATTAGTCATGCAATAGAATAAAACTGGTTTTCAGAAACGGAGGTCAATTGTTTTTTCGCAGAGGTTCCTTTTGTGCTTCAAAGGCTTCCCTCTTCACTGAGGGCCTTTTTTTGCAACCTGAAATTTGGTGATAAGAGGATGGAGCTGCAACTTTCCTCCTCCACCTTTACAGTAATTGACTCATAAAATAGAGAAAAGAAGAGCAGGACCAGGCCCAGGCCATTTGACCCATCAAGCATGCTCTGTCATTGGACACGATCCTAGTGATCTTCTACCTCCATATTGTACTCATGCCCTCACCATACACTTTGATGTCTTTAACATCTATAAATCTATTTCTTTAAGTATACCCAGTGACTTGTCCTCTACAAACTTATGCATTAAAGAATTCTACAGGTTCACCACCTTCTGTATGAAGGAAGTTTTCCTTTGTCCAACATGGCCTACCTCAAATCCTGAGACTGTACAGGAAAGAAGCTAATTGCTGAGTAAGTGATAGATTAGTCTAGTTATTGTATTGCAATTTCTTTCTGAAGTTTTGGTGTGGCAAGTCAGCTCAACTAAACAAATAAATCTTGCATCATGCAGAAAGTTAGAGGCAGCAAGTATCCTAAACCAAGAAAATGCAGAGGAACCTCAAATTATCCAATTACCGATTACCCGAAATTACAGAGATTAAACAGGCACCACCTCCAAATGACTGATGGGGGTTTGGAGGCGGGCGGTGGTGTTGGACAGGGTTTGCAGGCAGGGGCGGGGGAGGGGTTGAATGGGGTTTGAAGGAGAGGGGCAGGGTTGGATGGACTTCGGGGCGGGGGTCGGGTTGGACAGGGTTTGGGGATGGGGGCGTGGTTGGACGACAAGGGACGGGTTTAGTGGGCAGAAGCAGAGAGAGTTTGGAGGCAGGGCGGGGTTGAACAGGTTTTGGGGGTGGGGACGGGAGGGGTTGGACAGGTTTGCAGGCCAGGGGCAGTTTTGGATAGGATTCTGCGGGTAGGCGGGGAACGGTGTTGGGTACGGAGTCTTGCACGTTGTGTGCCGCTGCAGTCTCCTGACAGGAGCAGACATTAAAAACTCCAAGCCCTAGAGGAAAGGCATTTAATCAATTAACCGAATAATCGATTATCTGAACAAGATAGTGCCCGCTCATCTCGTTCAGATAATTGAGGTTCCCTGTATTGCTAGCTGCTCAAGATTGAGCTCTGGATTTTGAAAATCAAGTAGTATTTGCTGTCATTGCTATGTATCTACCTGGCAAAGAGCTAGATAGATTGCAAATATAGGGAGGTGCTCAATAATGCAGGAAAGGAATGCACAGGCAGAAAGGAAATGAGTGATCAGACATCTAAGTGAAGGGGGAGAAAGTGAAGACTGCAGATGCTGTAGATCAAAGTCAAAGAGTGTGGTGCTGGAAAAGCACAGCCGGTCAAGCAGCATCTGAGGAGCAGGAGAATCGACGCTCTGATGAATCTTAAGTGAGGGAACCAGGCAAATCAGGAGTCAGAGTCTTTCTTGCTTGCAAATCAGGATTTTGGAATCTGCTGACAGCAATGGTTTTCTGAGGAAAATGTGCAGCACGACAGGTGTTTCAGCTTTAGAGTATGGAGGACTGACTAATTCGGTGTGCTTCTTCTCCCAACTATCTGCCTTCTATCAGGCTAGCAACCTGCAACAAGTGAAGTGCCACAGGGATCAGTGTTGAGGTCACAATTATTTACAATACATAATGTAATACAGTTAATAAGGAATTCAAATGGAATACTGGCCTTTATTTCAAAAGGGAATGGAGTGTTAACGTTTGGGGGGGGGGGGGGGGGGGTTGCCAAAACTATACAAGGTACTAATTGCACCACAGCTAGACTTCTGAGAATATGTTTGGACACGAAGAAAAAAATATATATAACTGCTTTGGAGAAAGTCCGGAAACGGCTCACTGGGCTGATACCAAGTATGGACAAGGACAGTTAGAGTAGATTGAGCTACAACCTACTGGAATACAGAAGAATGACGGTGACCTTTTTGAAACATACAAGATTCTTAGGGGACTTGATAGGGTGGATATGAAAAAGATTGTTTACCCTTATGGACCAGAAAGGGTAATCTCAAAATAAGGGGTCACACATTTAAAAGATAGATAGAAGGAATTTTCTTCTCTCAGATGGTAATGCATCTGTGAAATTCTTTATCACAGGTTGTTGACCTCTCATCACATCCTTGGCTGAGCGGTCCAGGACATCCGACCTCAGACCTTTAGGTGACGCTCCTCAAGGCGAACTTCGGGACAGACAACAATGAAAGGTAGTGGAGCAGAGGCTGATAGCCAATTGGTCAGGGGTGAAGTAGGGGCATGGGTCTGGGTGGGTTATTCTTTGGAGGGTCGATGTGGACTTGTTGGGCCAAATGGCCTGTCTCCACACTGTAGCATGGGGATGGCCTCAACCAGGACCTTGGGTTCATATGGTCACGACCAGTGTCTCTCTCTCTCTCACACACACTACACACACACACACTACACACACACAAATTGTGGGGTGAATTACATTTTACTTTGCTCAAAAACTTACAGAATCTTCCATGGATTCATGCAATGTGTTTTTTTTTTAAGATTAGAATCAGTCTGACCATTGTGGCATAGACACTCTCACAGGGCACATCACACATTAAATGCATTATCTGGGCTGACATGACACCAACTGTTGAAGTTCACTTGAGAATGTAACTTTTAAAAAAGGTTTTGCAAATTACATATGAAAGAACTGAAATGAAAAGTGGTCATTCTAAAAGAGGAGAGACTTAAACAATCCAGGTCTTTTTCAATATACAATTTCAGTTACATCACACTGTAAACATTTGCTATAAATTGTGCCTTACGATCTTATATTCCACAACCACCTGATGAAAGAGCAGCGCTCCAAAAGCCATTGCTTCCAAATAAATCTGTTGGACTACAACCTGGTGTTGTGTGATTTTTAACTTTGTACACTCCAGTCCAACACTGGCATCTCCAAATCATAGGCCGAGACAGACACATTTTTAATCAGTACAGGCATCAATAGTAATGGAGGAAAAGGCAGGAAAGTGGAGTTGAGGAAAATCAGATCAGTAATGATCTCACTAAATGACAGACAGACCTAATACACCTACTTCTGCTCCTGTCTTATGGAGAAAAGGAAGAATAGTGGCACAACAATAGCGTTAAGGATTCCAATCAGGCAGGCAGTTCTGTAGCAATAAACGTTTCCAGGATGGTATGCTACATCCCTCGGTCACAGATGTCACCAAACAGCTACAGGGTCTCTTTCAGGAACAGCATGAACAG
Organism: Chiloscyllium punctatum; assembly: GCF_047496795.1. Classification (NCBI taxonomy): domain Eukaryota; kingdom Metazoa; phylum Chordata; class Chondrichthyes; order Orectolobiformes; family Hemiscylliidae; genus Chiloscyllium; species Chiloscyllium punctatum. Next base: position 37,062,835 of record NC_092768.1, read on the forward strand.
CCAAAGGACATGACCTGTACTGGTACTTTGACAGTGTGAAAGTGGAAGGAGTTCCCAAAGCAGGTTTTAAGGAATTCGGGAGGAAATTTGAAACAGGAACTCGATAGCAGTAATCTCAGAATTACTCAGTGCCAAGAGCTAGTGGGCATAGGAATTGGTCAGAGTATGGAGTACAGAGTTAGGAGGTCATGTTGCAGCTGTACAGGACATTTGTTAGGCCACTGTTAGAATATTGCATGCAATTCTGGTCTCCTTCCTATCGGAAAGATGTTGTGAAACTTGAAAGGGTTCAGAAAAGATTTACAAGGATATTGCCATGATTGGAGGATTTGAACTATAGGGAGAGGCTGAACAGGCTGGGGCTGTTTTCCCTGGAGCATCAGAGGCTGAGTGGTGACCTTCTAGAGGTTTACAAAATTATGAGGGGCATGGACAGGGTAAATAGGCAAAGTCTTTTCCTGGGGTCAGGGAGTCCAGAACTAGAGGCCATAGGTTTAGGGTGACAGGGGAAAGATATAAGAGAGACCTAAGGGGCAACTTTTTCACAAAGGGTGGTAAAGGTGTGGAATGAGTTGCCAGAGGAAGTGGTAGAGGATGGTACAATTGCAACATTTAAGAGGCATTTGGATGGTATATGAATACGAAGCATTTGGAGAGATATGGGCTGGGTGCTGGCAGATGGGACTAGATTGGGTTGGGATATCTGGTCAGCATGGACGGGTTGGAACGAAGGGTCTGTTTCCATGCTGTACATCTCTATGACTATGATTCATTGAACATGTGGTGGAGAACTGGTACATGAGGTCATTAGATTTCTCTGGGGTAGTTGGACTTATGAAGGTGAACAGGTTACAGCTCTTCAGGACAGAAACTGATTTCATCACGGAGATTTGCCAGTACTACTGGAGGCAGTTTAAACTTGCTTCTTAGGGTGATGGGAAGCCAATAAGTGTTCAAATTATATGTAATGAAAGATGGTAACAGAGGCAGAGAGGTTGCAAATGCAATTATAATGGTAGCCAAAATAAAGGTGTGCATCAGCCAAGCTTTGAACGTGGAATCACTCCAAAAAGTAAGTTAGGGACACTACCTGAATGCACAACATATTCATAACAAAGGAGATAATTTAAAGGCTTCGAGTTTAGATTAGATTAGATTCCCTACAATATGGAAACAGACCATTTGGCCCAACAAGTCCACACTGACTCCCTGAAGAGTAACCCACATAAACCCATTCCCTAACCCTATATTTACTCCTGACTAATGCACCTAACACTATGGGCAATTCAGTATGGCCAATTCACCTAACCTGCACATCTTTGAATTGTGGGAGGAAAACGGAACAACCGGAGGAAACCCATGCAGATAGTGAGAACATGCAAACTCCACACAGACAGTCACCCAAGACGAGAACCGAACCTGGGTGCCTGGTGCTGAAAGGCAACAGTGCAAGCACTATGTCACCGTGCCATCCCCAAATGGGTGCGACATAACTACCATTACAGAAACATAACTGCAGGATGACTCGGTAGGAAACTGAATATTCTAGATTACTGGTTACTGAGAAAGGATATACAAAAAGAAAAAAAAAAAGAGGTGGTACTTCACTGGGTACAGAGATAGAAGGCTCTATTGCCAAATTTGCAGATGACAAAAATAGGGGGGGGGGGGTTGGTAAATTGCAGTAGGAAATAAGAATCTTACAAATGAATAAAAGGTTGATTAGGAAAGTGGGCACATGGAGTTTAACGTGGATAAGTGTGAGGTCACGCTTTCGGTCGAGAAAATGGGAATGCAACTTACTATCTTAAATAGGAAGAGACTTTGGGGTGCTCCATTGCAGAGAGCTAGGTGCACTCAGTCATGAGTCGTAGAAAATTAGCATGCAGGTAACATAGATAATAATTAAAGCGAATGGAATGTTGGTTTTCATAGCTAAAGAAATAAAATATAAAAAAGGTAAGAAAGTATTGTTGCAACCATACAAAGCATTGGCGAGACCTCACTTGGAGGTATTGTGCACAGTTTTGGTCCCCTTGAGGGAAGATTCAGTGCTTTGGCAGCACTTCACAGAAGGTTCAGTAGATTGACTCCAGAGATGAGGGGTTTGTTGTTTTAAGAGAGATTGAACAGTTTAGGCCAATACTCTCTGGAATTTAGAAGAATGAGAAGAGATCAAATTGAGGTTTTCATGATAAAAGATGGGAATAAAATAGACATGGAGAGGATGCTTCCTCTTGTGGGGCATTATAGGATGAGAGGTCATAGTCTTAGGATAAGGGGTAGCAAATTTAAAACAGTTGAGGAAAAACCACTTCTCCTAAAGGGTTGTGAATCTGTGGAATTGGCTACTGCAAAATGCAGTGGATGCTGGGACAGTGAGTAAACTTACGAAGGAGGTAGACAGATAATAAATTGAAGGGATATGGAGAGAAGGCAGGAAAATGGGGACAAGGAGCATATTGGCCTGGATTGAATTTCAGAGCAGACTCGATGGGCTGAATGGCCTAATTCTGTTCCTATAATCATATGAACTTATGATGATAAGAAACAGTATCAGTACATTAGTATGGGAAGATCTCAGATTATAAAATCAAATTGTGGAATCTGTTTGGGAGGAGTTAAACAACAAGAGACAGCAAACAATGGTAGTCGTTTTTAAGGCAACAAATAGCAAGGCCAGTGTGAAGCATGGTGTTCAACAGGAGATTAGAGAAACAGTGTAAGTCACAGAGTAATCATGGTGATTTAAATCTGCATATAGAGGAGTTAAATGAGCACAAACACTGCAAAGAATAATTTTCTGAAGAGGCATGTTAAGGAGCTGATGAGACAACAGGTTATTTTACATCTTTCAAGAATCTTTATGGATGAGTGACTATATATCATAGAATTTTATAGTTTGTTTGAAAGTGAGCTATTTCAATCTGAAGCCAAGGTGTTAAATTTGAACAAAGGAAATTAAAGGTTTGAGGGCACACCAGCTGAGCTAGATTGGGAAAATGTATTAAAAGTTGAGACGGTATACAGACAATGGATAGTCTCCAAAGAATTAATACATCATTCTTTCTCTATTTTTAACAGCACACGATACATTCCTTTAAAGAAAAGTGAGTCAATCTTGTCCAAAAACAAAGTTTAAAGAATTATATCAGATTAAAACATATCTATAAAGTTGTCAAAAATAGCAGTAAATCTGAGGCTTAGATGAATGTTAGAATACAGAGGGATACGAAGAAATGGAAAATAAATGAATAATATAAAATTCAAGCATCAAACCACAAAAAAAGGGACTATAAAAAGCTTCTAAAAAGGTACATCAAAAGACGGTTGACTCAAAAAATATAGGTCCAATACAGGCAGAGTCATGAGAATTTAGAACAGACAATAAAGAAAAAGTCAAAGAAATTGAATAATTACTTTGAACCTGTCTTCAAGGAAGATACATGAAACCTACCAAAATTGGAGCTCTAAGGAACTGGGGTGCATGGAGATTTGAACAAAATTAGTATTTCCTAGGAAGGTTGTATTAGAGAAATGAAATGAATGGAATCAAAAGTTTTTCTATCCCTGGGTTCAGTATTATACATTCAAAAATGTTGGAACAGGTAGCTATAGATATTGTGGATGCATTGGTGATCATCTTCCAAAGTTTTACAGATTCTAGAATGCTCCTGCAGATTGAAGATAGCAAATCTCACTATCCTATTTTGTCTCTCTCTAAAATAGTAACTACAGACCTGGTAGCCTTACATCAGTAATAGTAGGGAAAGTGCTAGAACCTATTATAAAGGTTATGACAGATCCATAATATTTGGATAATAATGATCCGATTGGGTAAAATTAATGTGGATTTGTGAATGTCAACTCATGTTTGACAGATCTGTTGGGAATGTTTCTCAGCATTCTATTAATAGAATGAATAAAGAGTTGGTGCACATCGATTTCCACTTGGATTTTCAATGGCTTTTCATAAGCTCCCCATAGAAGAAAGCTTAGCAAAATTAAAGTGCAATTAGGAGGTAATGTACTTCATGGATAAAGGAACAGTTAACAGTCAGAGTAGGAATAAACATGTCATTCTCATGTTTGCAAGCTGTGCCCAGTGAGGCAACACAAGGATCAGTTCTTTCGACTTTAGCAGTTCAGAATAAATTTAAATAACTTGGACATGGGTCGAAGTAAAATAATTCTAAGTCTATGGATGATAGAGAGGTCGGTGAAAATATGTGCTGCAAGGAAGATGAAAAGTGGTTTTAAGGAGATTTGTCTGGACTAAGTGATTGGGTAAACATGGTAGATGGGACATAATGTGGAGCAATGTGAGGTTACCCACTTTGGTCAGAAGAACAGATATGCAGAGAAGTTCTTAAAAGAAAGAAGTTAGAAAGCTAGGTGTACGGAAAGTACCTGGGTGTCCTTGTCAATGCGTCACTGAAGGCTAACATACTCATTCTAATTAAAAAAACAAAAACAGAAATTGCTGGAAACACTCTGGCAGAATCTGTGGAGAGAAATCAGAATTAACATTTTAGGTCCAAAGACCCTTCTGCATACTCATTCTAATCTTTCATTTAGTTTGCTCTTGAACCTACGTCCCTTTTCAGTTTACAACACCTAACTCCAAACCCCCACAACCAACATGGATTCAATATCACAATCAAATGCCTTTGAAAATATGAAAGCCACAATATTTCCTTTCTCACTCAGTTAATCCTCAAAGCAGTACTGTATTTAATAAGCTGAGTGGCCTTTCACAAATCCACTCTGACTGCCCATAACTGGCTCATTCATTTCTCGACTAGTCGATTTCATCCACACCATGCTCTCTAGTTACCTCGTTAGGCACACTGATCTATAGTTACCCAATAATTTTTTTCTCCTTTCTCAAACACAAGTGCAATACTGGCAACTTTCCAGTCCTTTGAATCAGCTGCTTTAATTCAAAGATGTTTGAAAGAGTGTAGTCAGAGCTTTGCCAAATTGTCATGACGTTTTGGTCATCTGCCATTGGGCTCCAGCATTTATTTTATTCTACTTTTGAGCTCAATAGATTAGTTTCCCCCTCTATGGAATTCATTATCTGGACTCATCTTTTTGAATTATTACCGTTCTGCCAGAATTCAGAATCTTTGATAGAGTATTTGGCATCAGTTTTCAAGAGATTTCTACTTGCGTTGTGGTAGAATCCTTCAAAAGTGTAAGTGTCCATCCTTTACTTCTACTTCATCCAAACATTTTGTAATAAGAGATATGCGCTACCCAGATTACTTCAATAGCAATAACTCTGCTTTAATGCCATTTCCTCACCCTCAGCTACCGTCTTGTTCACTAATTTACTGTAAATATATCTGAAGTGCTCACACTTAAATCTGTGTTTACCATACTCATTCTAACCCTTTATTTAGTTTCTTTTCATCTAACTGAGATGCCCACTGAAACTTCCCCTAATATGAATTTACATGCTCAACCAGGACATTGCAATGAAGCTGCTTAAATTACACTACTCGGGAAAATTGATCAATGCATTCGCTGGCAAGCAGTATTTCCATGAACATTCAAAGATGAACATGGCTCTAATGTACAGCATCAAGAACTAACAAGAAGCTCCCCCCCTCGCCCCCTCCAAAAACTACTCCATCTCACTTTCCCAGATCACGTCACACAGCTGCCTGAGAAAAAAAACATTGAATCTCTAGAATTGACTTCACACCATTCAGTGAAAGAATTGGCATGTCTGAGTGTACATCCCATGTTCCTACAAATAACAATTTAAAATGCAACAGACAAGCTTTGGCCAGGAATTTGATCTCTTCGTAAATTTTAAGTGTCATAACTCAAAAACAAGGTGATCAAAAAGACTGAACAGTGGAAAAACTATCCTTCACACTGATGAATAAAGATGTTTTTGGGGAGGTTTTCAATTGCACAACTTAGTTTAAAAAAAAGCTCAGAAAACAAAAGCCAGGATGTTTTGCTAAAGAGTCAGCAATGACTTGTTCAGCATCAGCTGGCGATGCATATCCAATCAAACACCACGATTCAGCAAAGGTGTCAGGACTTTTTTTTAAAAAGATTACTTAGTGTGGAAACAGGCCCTTCGGCCCAACAAGTCCATACCGACCCTCCGAAGAGCAACCCACCCAGACCCATTCTCCTACATTTATCCCTTCACCTCACATTACAGGCAATTTAGCATAGTCAATTCACCTAACCTGCACATTTTTTGGACTGTGGGAGGAAACCAGAGCACCCAGAGGAAACCCACACAGACACAGGGAGAATGTGCAAACTCCACACAGACAGTTGCCAGAGGCTGGGATTGAACCCAGGTCTCTGGTGCTGTGAGGCAGCAGTGCTAACCATTGTACCACCGTGCTGCCCCCGTACTTTATAGAGAGTACAGAGATAAGATTGACCAGAATAGGTCCAGGGATGAGGGATTTAAATTATATCGAGAAACTGGACAGGTTAGGTTTGCCCAGCCTTGCAGCAGGGATTGTTAAAGGGAGGCAAAAAAAGTTCAAGAATCATTCAGGCGTTGATATATTTAACGAGAAACTGCTTGCACTAGCAGAAAATTCAGAAACCAGACAACAACAGTTACAGATTCGGCTGAAGAGACACAAAGGAGGTGGGAGTTTTATTTTGATTCTGCCAGTACAATCTGGAATGCACTGTCTGGTGAAAACAGATTGAATAGCAACTTTCAAGGGGAACTTGACATACTCCTAGACAGATTAAAAAGGAAGTGGAGAAAAAGAGGCAGACTCTGTCTAATTGGATAGCTTTATCAAAAAAACAGCTCAGGATTAATGGGCCAAATGGTCTCCCTCTGTGCTGTACAATTGCATAGGAAGTAATCTTCATCAAGATCCAGTTGGCCTTTGCATAAACGAAATTTTCCTTTGGTAGGCAGCAAAACTTTCAGACATTAATTGTTGTGCAGTGTTCAAATTAGCTGCAGATGCAAAATCCACAAATATACATACGGTTAATGCACACCCACCAATAGCAGCACACAGTATTAATTTTTCAAGTTACAATTGGATGCTTCTTGATTGCACAGCAGATATAACTAGCATGCAACCTTACAGTTTCTCAAAAATAAAGAGCTTGAGGTAAGGGCAGAATTGTTCAGATACTCATCAATGGACAGTTGACCAAATTAGCTTGAAAACAAAAATCATCTGCCTCTTCTCCATATACATGCCAACTGACCCTCAATGCATTTACAACATTTTCTATTTAAATTTCAGACATGAAACCAACAACACTCCTCAAAGTCCAGAAGATGGACCTGCAGTCATGGAGCATCTGAGGGAAAGTGGCAGGATGTGAGTTCAGCTGAGTTAATGCAGCACAGGCATCGGCAACCATTTTCACTTAACAGACTTTTAATTTTAAAAAAAGCACCACTTAGAAAGTGAAGAGCGCCACAGGATGAACATTTGGATTCCTAAACGAAACGTGGGAAAGTATCAAATTTCTCTGGCGGAATACAAAATTTGCCTAGGTTAGCTCATACGTTTTGTATCAATAAAAAGAATCTAAATCTGAAATTTAATGATAGCCTTTGCATTTTTATTTTACTCATCTCCAAGAAAACCCATGCTCGGGTTCAGTATATCTATTCACGAGAATTGCAAAGGGGAAATCAAAAAGCAAATTTTAAAATTGAATGAGAAAAAGTACACATTTCTAATTTGAATGACAATTGTGTAAGAAATGTACATATTTTAAGAATTAATGTTACCTTTGGGAATTATTTTTAAAATTTACCAGTAAAATTAAAACAAACTTTAATCTCAGATGTACGGAATTACAAAAACTTTCAATTGCAATATTCATAATGAAAAAAATGTATCAGAAGCTATTCATAACAGTGTATCACCTCAGCTGTATGAGAAACACTTAACTGTAACCATAAAACTGATCTTTGAATCAATTATCTGCAACTATGCTGTAGCTATAACCAGTTGAATAGGCTTAGAGCACAATGATGTTTTAATTAAAATCATCATTCTAAACTGTAAAGATCGATATAACAAATAGCCTTTTAACTCCCTAACAAAAAAACTTTCCTTTTCTTGACAAACCTTTTATCATGGTAACACAAACCTGCTAGAAAAAGGTGGGAGTCACAGATGTCATGTTAAAGAGGCAGGCATAGAGCTATGGAACCAAACTCCTGCCCCTGTACAATCATAACGAAGTTATTAATTGAGGGGTTGGATGCCAACATGCGTCAGATCAGCAGACATTTGTCAAAATCCCTGGTCAGGGATTTTTATACATCAAGAGGAAGAGGACTACAAAGACCTCTCTTTTCCAAATAAAAAAAAGAGCGCTTCATTGGGAACCAGGAAAGAAGAAACTAATAAAAATAGATGCAAAGTTTCAAAGAAAAAGAGAAAAAAGAAACTGTGTAAGTTTAAAAACTACTGAGTTGAGAAGCACTGTAAGCCTTGTTGGAAAATTATTGCTGTGCGCACATATGCCATTCAGGAGTGTGAATTTTACAGCAACTAAAACATTGCAGAGGCTTTTGCTTTATAGATTTGTATATCTCTCATGCAGACATGCAAAATAGACATAAAGGGATATTCCCTCTGCTTCACACGTACCTGCGGGGTCCTTTGCAGTTCGTAGAGGCTGAGCTGCCCTGTTTTACTCACCTGTGGGGTCCGGTGCAGCTCATAGAGGCTGAGCTCCCAGGTTTTACTAGGATTCTGAGTGTTCACCGGCGCTGCCATAGTAACTGCAGCAATTTTTAAAGTTTTATTTTACAAGTGTTAGCCTTCACACGTCCAGACTGCGAAAGAAGAAAAGCACAGAAACATACCATTAATCCAAGCCAGAATAGATATCATTTACAAAAACAATGGAAAGATATAACACAGCCATTATTGTGACAGACACTCCAAAACCAAAACAACTTTTTGGGTAGATGAACAAGTCAAGATAAACCGTAGTTAAAAGTTTGTAATAGCCTCCCAATTACTTATGCTACCAATCAGTACAGCAAATGATCAGGAAGATCTCAACAGCTCTAAAAGCAAAAGTCTGCAGATACTGAAAATCATACATGCGAACAGTTTAATCATATAGAAGAGTCACTTAAAACATTACTACTGTTTCACTCTCCACTGCTGCCAGACCTGGAGCTTTTCCATCAATGTTTTTCATTCTTACCAGCTCTAATTTTTGTGCTAATCATGTCTGCAGATAAGAGCAGGGAAAAGGAACGACTGCAACTGATGCACATAGATACATATCAACAAACTACATCCATGCATGTAATAAAATTGAGGCCTCACCTTTAGCAAACTTTCTGTCAGTGGGTTAAATAATATTCTAGATTCTCACTAACACAACACTGGAGCCCCACAGGGGTGCATACTCATCCCCCCACTGTACTCACCGTATACCCATTATTGCATTGCCAAATACCAAACACTAAACTAATGCCATTTATAAAGTTCACTGATGACACCACCATAGTCTGTTGAATCTCAGATGGTGACAAAATAGACTATAGAGGGGAGGTGGAAGACCTCTAGAAATGGTGCACTGAGAACAACCTCACTCTCAGCAACCTTGCCAAGGAACTTGTTATTGACTTTCAGCAGGATGTTACTCGCAACCCCCTAACACATTAACAGTTCACAGGTCGAATGAGTGGACAGTGTCAAGCTCCTGGGGTGGTCATCCACGACAAGCTTTCTTGGACTGATGTGGACGCACTGGTTACAAAGGCCTGACAGGCCTTTCCTCAGGCAGCAGAGGAAATTTGGCATGACGGCGAATACAATTGCAAACTTTTATATGTCACCGAGAGCATTCTGTCTGGATGTATGATTACCTGGTACGGTATCTGTACCATTCAAGATCAGAGATGGTTTCAGAGAGTGGTGAATTCAGCCCGGACAATCACAAAGGCCAACCTCCCATCTATAGAATCCATCTACCAGGCCCACTGTCAAGGAAAGGCTGCCAGTATTATCAAAGATCCATTCCACCCTGGCAATGTTTTTCTACGACCTCTACCATCGGGGAGAAGGTATAGAAGCCTGAACACATGCACCAGCTGGTTTCGAAACAGTTTCTACCCGACTGTTGTTAGAATACTGAATGGACTCTCAAACTCCTAACATTCGCCTGTACCTGTGCTTTTGTTTTTGCCGCTGTTTACTTATTATTTACGCTATTTAACTCTGATCTGCCTGTATTGCTCGCAAAGCAAAGCTCTGCGTTGCGTCTCGGTATGTGTGACAATAAATTCAATTCAATTCAATTCAATTCAATTTACAGGTTGAGGCAAATCATGTTGAGTCTAAAATGATAAACCATTAAAAACACATACAAACAAATTAATATAAAGCTGCCAATGCAAAAGAAATTGTGGTCTGCAGTATATGCTCTTTTTCTTAAAGATTATTGCTGGTGAGGTTAGCATTTATTGTCTGCAGGGTAGTGATGAGTCAACCACATGGCTGTGGGTCTGGAGTCACGTCAGCTGGACCAAGAATAGTAGATTTCCTTCCGAGGAAATTAGTGAATGAGATGTTTTTTTTACGGCAATGGTTACATGGTCCCCATTAGCCTAGCTTTTCATGCTACCATTTGCTATGGTCAGATTAAACCTGGGGCTCTGGTTTACATGTCCAGTTTCATTATCACTATACTACCACCTCATGATCCAACAACATTTAAAACTCCTGCACCAACATTCAAGTAGTTTGGTATTACTAAGGACAAAACAGTCCCATCCACAAGCTTCTGATATTCACTCCCTCCACCACTGACAAACTGGCAGTGAACAGCATGTCCAAGAGGTACTGCAGCAAATCAGTACTCATTCTTTCAAATCCACCACCTAAAGGACAAGTACAGCAGGAGCACCACCAGTTTCCATTCAAGTATTACATCATCCTGCCTTGAAACTGTACTGCCATTCCTGCAGTGTCACTGGGTCAATATTTTGGAACTCCCTTGCCTATGGGTTTACCTGCAGACAAGAAAGCAGCTCACAACTTTCTCAAGGACTTTTAGGGATGGGTAACAAATGTTAGCCCATTTAACCAGGTTAGCCAATGACAATGCACTCTTTTTAATCCAGGACCCAAGTCTTTATTTATACAACCCTCAACTCTGTAGATTCTTAATGTTAAATTATCAGGGCTTTACAATATAAAAAGGCCACTTGGTCATGCTGGCCAAAAAACAAGTTACCCATCTTAAAGCCATCTTTCAGCTATCTGACAAATCAATGCTCAAAATAGACAGGGATGTAATAGGCAAAGTCACCCGTGAAAGTGACCTGGGAAAAATTAATTGTGAACGTGACCAACCAGACAGAGTCAAAACTGTGAAATTTTGAAAGGAGCCACTTTTCAGCTTGTTCCCTCCCACAGTTGCTGATCAGGTATGGAATGGAAACAGCCTGTCAGTGGAGAACCAGTGAGGTGGTGAGCGGCAGCACTGAACTAAGATGGCCAAGCTGAAAGGTGCAGAGAATCTGTCCGGCAAGAACATAGGGGGGAGTAGACATATAGACAGCAAGGCAGGAAGTAATTGGGTAGCAGTGGGAGAGATATATAGTGAATGGTTGCAAAGGAGGAGAGGAATGAGGGAGAAGTGAGCAGCTGAAGGGGAACAGCAGAAACAAATGGTTGCAAAGGAGGGGGTGGAATGGAGAAAGGTGATACAAAGTGGGTGGGAGTGGAGAATCAACTAGAAACAAAGGGGAGAGGGAGAGGGGCTGCCAACAGGAGCCGGTCATCAAGGAATTTCCACTAACAGAGCCAGAAAACATGACACAGCTAACAAATACCTTGCAACTATTTTTAAAATAAAATCTCAAAAGTTAAGTGTGTCAGTTATTGTAAAAAGATTTATTGCTGACTTATACCAATATCAACACTGTGCATCTGGGAAATTGAAGTTTTCCTGGCATGTTCTATCTTTCAAAAGAATTGGAGACTTCATAATTGACAATATTTGGTGAAGACTTTTAATTCTGCTTCTAGTAGCACACATATCAACTGTCAACTCAAATACAGAAGACAATGTTTCATAGAATGCCTACAGTGCAGAAAAAGGCATTCACCCTGTTGAATTTGCACAATCCTCAGAAGACCATCCCACCCTGACCCAGGCCCCCAACCCTATCCCTGTAACTCTGCAGTTGTCATGGCTAACCCATGTAGTCTGTACAGCCCTGGACACTAAGGGATGATTTAACATGGTCAATCCATTTAACATGCACATCTTTGGACTGTGGGAGGAAACCACAGCACCCAGCAAAAACCCAATGAGACATGCAAAGAATGTGTAAACTTTGCACAGACAGTACCCAAGGCTGGAATTGAACCCAAATTCTTGCCAGTATAAGACAGCAGTGCTAACACTGACACCATGCTGCCCTACATGACTGCATCTCATCTAATAAAGAGAATTAAAATATAAAACACAAAAGCAAACCAAGAAATCTCAAGAGTAGGGCGAAAAAATTATTTTGATCCCTTTCTATAGACCTGCAGGTTTCAGGAGGTACAGCCAAAAACTATTCCAACAAGTCAAAGGTTTTTGCTTCAACTATCTTTTTCAGAACCCTATCTTCCACTGGGTGAAAGATATTTTCCTCAGCTCTCAAGATTTTCCAATTATTTTACATCTGCACTGCCTGGTCACTGCACTCAAGGCAAATTGACTCATGTTTACTCTATCCAGACCAGCTCAATTTTGTGTATCTAAATCAATCAGATCAACCCCTCAGCATTCTCTGTTCCACGGAAATGCCCAGTCTGTCCAATCTTCTTTTTTAGCTATATTTTGCCAGTCCATGCAACATGCTCACCATTGCTTGTGCAACTCTCTCTGTTCTGGAATGAGGTAACCAGATCTGCAGACATACTCAAGGTGCAGCCTAATTAACAATTTATACAATTTCAGAATGTGCATTCCATACTGGAGTTAATTTTATTTCAACATTCTTATTCCAATATCTATCTTCCTTTGAAAAGTCTTTATATTCATTATGTACTCAGCCTGTGTTTTCTAGATTCATGACCCTCTGCTTTAAATCAAACATCTGCCACAAGACCCAAGTAATATGTTTACACAATCTACAAGAGTGACCTTCTGAACAAGACTGCCAATTTTAAAGCAGTGTGCAAAGTTCAGCTGTTTGCTGATCTCAGACAGGATGCAGAATCAACTGGCCAAACCTATTTCACACAAGGTCCTTATTTCATGCCAGGTGAAGTAATTTACCTCCCCGCAGTCTGCAGAAGCCACGGGGTCTGGCCAACTTTGCCACACAATCCAAGCCAGTTAGTTCTTGTCTTTTTGCCCAAGTTAGTTGTCTCTTGTTTGGAAAGTGTGATCCAACTCTTCAAAAATTTCTACTTTGTAAGACACATTATTGTGATGATGCTAACACGTCAGCAAAAAAAAAGTAAACTTATGCTTATAATTAGCATGGCATTCTGAAAATATTGCCAGAAGGATTCTAGATCAAGTACAATTGTGAATGCATGAAATCCTTATACAGGAGACCTCAGGAACCGCAAAACAATATTTACCTGCAGTCTTCATTTTAAGCTAATTATCACCAACAAAAGATGATGACAGCAAGTACCTCACTGAAGCACTGGCTGATGAATATAGCTTCCCAATACTAATTAAACTCACTGATGCTACTGCTCATTTTATCTGTTTGCTGCTAAAGTTGGATGGATCTAAAAACCTGTATCTGATCTTGTTATGTTTCTTCCTAAAGTTTCTGTCATAATGTAAATCATATTTACCTCCTAGCTCCTTTGTCTGAATCAAATACTTAGCTATCAGTCCACCCCATCCCAAAACCATCTCCTAAAGCAAAAACAAACTGCTGGAAAAGCTCAGTAGGTATAGCAGCATCTATGGAGAGAAAGCAAAGTTAACATTTCAGGTTCAATGGCCCTTCTTCAGAACCCTTCATCTCTAAGGTTTTCTATTCCTGTTCTGTATTCTAGCATCAAAATTAGACACGGGGATTGTTGAGCAACTTGGATCCAAACAGACATTCAGACCTCCTTCCACTTCCTTCTGTAACTTTAGTAATAAGAGACAGCTTATTTCCATCACAGAGCAACTGCCTGAACTTACATATACATGCTTTGCTATCATTACCAAATGTTTTTTACATCATACAAATTAATGTATTAAGGTATTAATGTACTGCTTGCTGTTGGAAGGTAAAGATTAGCCTTTGAAAACACAGTAACCCTGCACACCCCTTCAGCAAATAACTTTATCTTCACAGAAGTGCTTAGAAATAGCTGCAACAAAACAGGCCTAACCAATCCAGTTTGCTGGTTACTATCCATGCAAGCAATTTTAATCTGATGTTTGCCTTATCTCGGTCTCTTGAAGACCCATACATTACTACCACTACCACTACATGCTATTCTTCCACATGGATCAGGTCTTTGGCTCAATCACTATTTTCATTCCATGAAAAAAGCATTTTGCTGTCTATGCTAAATCTACCACATTTAGAGTGAGGGCAGTCATTTTATTGCTGTCTTCGAGGCAGGGTATCAGCAATCTGACTGAGAAGACAAACTGAGTCTAGACACTGGACTCGAATACCAGTGGCAAGACTCAGCTGACATGCTGGGCAGGAGAAGAGCTAAACAGTTTCCACCTTCACTCTCAAAACAAGGGAATTTGGGCAGCACGTTGGCCGAGTGGCTAGCACTGCTACCTCACCTCACCAGGGACTCCGGTTCAATTCCAGCCTTGGGCGACAGTTTGTAGTTTGCACATTCTCCACGTGTCCGCGCAAGTTTCCTCTGGGTGCTGCGGTTTCCTCCCACAGTCCAAATATGTGCAGGTCAGGTCAATTGGCCATTCTAAATTGCCCATAGCGTTCAGTGCATTAGTCAGAGGGAAATGGGTCTGGGTGGATTATTCTTTGGAGGGGCAGTGTGGACTTGTTGGACCAAAGTGCCTGTTTCCACACTGTAGGGAATCTAATCTAATTAACTCGGTATGTTAATTTCATTAGCATACACCCATTGCTCAGCCATGTGTGTCAAATGGATGAAGGCTGTACACCCAACCTTCAGCACAGTAGACTAACCACTGGGACATGATCTTCTGGGCACCAATTTGCTGTGCGCAAACTGGCTGCTGTGTTTCATGCATCACACCAGGAAAGTCTACACTGTCCTTCAGAGTCTATCACTGACTGGAGTTTGACAGTCCACGATAGAAATGCAAGATTGTTTGAAGTGCAGAAACATATTTTATTCATAAGTTAATGAACACAAGTAATGCCCAGAAAATATAGAATTTTGCCATTCCTTATCAGAGCTTCAATCCAATTGCAACAAGAGCTTTTTCTAAACATGAAAAGAAACTATTTACATTCACATTAAGGCTGCAAGAGGATCTTGAAATTGGCAGACCCTCATTATATTTTGGTTGAAATACTTGGATGGTGACTTATCCCCATTGCATCTTGGCAGCTATCCCAACATTATTGCTTTTTTTTAAAATTTCTAAAACGAAACTTATTCAATTATTTATAAAAACCAAGTACAGCACAAGTCCGTACAGTCTGTGCAGAAAAGTGGATTCTTTTACACTCCTGGTTACAGCTTCAATGGACAGCTTACAGTTGCAAAAGAAAGAATAGTTTCTAATGATGGGTATTCCTTTAAGGCCAGCGATGGGGGGGGGGGGGGGGGTCTTTCTTTTTGTTCCCACTCCCTCGTAGCTATCCTCCGAAAGCTTGCGGTTGCAAATAAACCTGTTCGGACTATAACTCCAGTCCAACACCGGCACCTGCATGTCATCGTTGAAGGGAAGCAGCGATTGACAAAAAAGCGCACGCTGAGGTTGCAAGGTCTCTCTTCCTTCGTTCACCACATTACTGCATCCAGAGCAGCAATCAGCGCCTGGGGGGAGGGGGTTAATGCGACCTCCTTACCTGTGGCGCGAGGCAGCGGCACACCCACACACACCCCTCTCTCTCTCTCTATACCCCTCCTCTCGCGAGTCCACAGGTGAAGTCTCGGTCTCACCTTCCCCATCCCCTCCCCTCTCCCCTTGTGACGTTCACGTTGGCTACAGCACTCCCCGCGCTGGTCGCACCTTCACCTGTCGGAGCGCGCGCACAGCCCCGCCCACCTGAGGGGGGGGGGGAAGAGGGAGTGTGGAGAGTACAGTGGGAGTGGTGGCGCGCGCTTCCGCGCACGCTCACTGGCCTGACTGACCGACGGCCGGCGATTCTGCTCGAGCAGCCGCTCCACCTACCGTGGGGCCTGCTCACTAGGCCCCAGGCCTTTGCGGATCTTTATTCGTTTATATACGTTACACAGAGAGAGAGAGAGAAAAGGTGCGCCTATACACGTAGGTGAAGAGCTTTATCGTTTGTCACTCGCCGCCTGCACCGATTCGCTCGCTCCCTGCTCACCTCCGTTGTACTCCTCCCCTGCCGTTCACCGATCCGTCTTATCTGTTTTCTCTCGGTCTCGCGCACTCACAACAACGGCAAAACCCCCGCGGTGCGGGCTTGTTGCGTCACTTCCTGTCTCCGCCTCCGCGGCGTCATTTCCGCCTCCTCGTCTGAAAAGTTACAGTTCACCACGTTCTGAAGTGGTGAGGGAGGGGGCTCGTGATATGAAGCCATGGGGATGGGGAACTAAGCAGCATCTGTATATATATATCTATATATATAAATAGAGAGAGAATAAACAGAATCAACTTGTTATTGGTTCCCAGGCCACATAGGTGTTTTCCTGGTGATAGAAAGATTGAGTAAAGTATTTTTTTTTTGCACAATAGTGCCTTTGGTGAGTTACTGCTCATACATCCACGCGTGATGTTTGGGGAAAAAGACAACACTGATTGCTATGCAGTGGTAGTGCAGGGGATTGAAAAAAAGATTTTAAAAAAACAGGAGCGTCGGATATGTTTGCTGTGGGACCTGGCTCTCAGGAAGCTGGGTCTGTCTCAAGGACTCTCCACGTATAAGTAAAGGGTGACTTGATGACAGGATACCAGGCTCTATTAGGTTATTTCACTGTAGCTCAATTTGGGGTAACATTGATCATCTTTTCTCTGTTTCTGTGTTGTTGACTATCAAGACCAGAATTTATATTTTTGGGCGGCACGGTGGCACAGTGGTTAGCACTGCTGCCTCACAGCACCAGAGACCTGGGTTCAATTCCCGCCTCAGGCGACTGACTGTGTGGAGTTTGCACGTTCTCCCCGTGTCTGCGTGGGTTTCCTCTGGGTGCTCCGGTTTCCTCCCACAGTCCAAAGATGTGCAGGTCAGGTGAATTGGCCATGCTAAATTGCCCGTAGTGTTAGGTAAGGGGTAGATGTAGATGTAGGGGTAGGGGTAGGGGTATGGGTGGGTTACACTTCGGCAGGGCGGTGTGGACTTGTTGGGCCGAAGGGCCTGTTTCCACACTGTAAGTAATCTAATCTAATCTTATATAATGCTTTTCACGATCAGTGGACAACTCTAAAGTGCTTTGCAGCCAATGAACTCTAAAGTATAGCCAAAGCTGGAATGTAGGAAACACGGTAGCCAATTTGCAAGCAGCAAGCTCCTATGAACAGCAACAGAATAATGACGAGATGACTTATTTATGTGGAGTTGATTGAGGGACAAAGTTAATTGAATGGGAAAAAACTTGGCAAATGTAATTCAATGTTGGAAAACGTAAGGCTGGCAGGTAGAATAAAAAATAATATTACTTAAATGGAGAAAGACTGGAGAAAGCTGCAGCTCAGAGGGATTTGGGATCCTAGCGAAAGGGTCACAAAAAGCTGGCATCCAAGTTTAGCAGGTAATAAGGAGAGGAAATGGAATGTTGCCCTTTATTTCAAAGGGAATGGAGGATCACATAGAGAGGTGTTACTGAAACCCCTGGTCAGACACAACAGGCATACTGTGAACAGTTGTGGTCCCCTTATCTAAGGAAATATATACTGACACTGGAAGCAGTCCAGAGAAGGGTTGCTAGATCCAAGTTATGGAGGGACTTTTATGAGAAGAGGTTGAATTGCTTGGGCTACAGATTATTGGAATTTAGCATGAATGAGAGTAGATCTTACTGAAACATATAAAATTCTTAGGGGCTTGACAGGGTGGATACAGAGAAGTTGTTTCCCCTTGTGGGAGAGTTGAGGGCCAAGGTAGTGAGTGAATCTCTGAAATTATTTACTGCTGAGGGCAATAGACATAATAGAATCATACAGCTGCACAGCACAGAAACAGACCATTCAATCCAATTTATCCATGCCAACTAGATATCCTAATTAATCTAGTTCCATTTGCCAGCATTTTGCCCAAATTCCTCTAAACCCTCCCTATTCATGAATCCATCCAGATGCTTTTTAAATGTTGTAATTGTACCAGCCTCCACCACTTCCTCAGGCAGCTCATTCCATACACACACCACACTCTGCGAGAAAAAATGCCCCTTTAGGTCTCTTTTACATCTTTCCCCTCTCACCTTAAATCTATGCCCTCTAGTTCTGGACTCCGCCACCTTAGGGAAAAGATCTTGGCTAATCACCATATTCCATTCCCCTTCTGATTTTATAAACCTCAGCCTGTGACGCTCCAGGTAAAACATCCTCTCCCTAAAGCTCAAGCCCTCTAACACGGGCAACATCTTTGTAAATCTTTTCTGAACCCGAGCAGGGAGACCAGAATTGCACACACTATTCCAAAAGTGGCCTGGTCATTAAGTATATTCATGACTGAGATAGACAGAATTTTAAATCAGTAAGGGGATGATGGGCTATAGGGAAAGAGCAGGAAAATAAAGTTGAGGATTATCAGATCAGCCATGAATGAGCTGAATAGCCTAGCTACACTCCTATGTATAATGGTTTTCTAAACGTTGACTAGGTCATTGGGAATAACACTCCCGGTCTTCTTCAAAATAGTACCATGCTATCACATTCAAAACATTGCTACCATGATGCAAGCTGACAGGGCCTTGATTTAACATTTCATCCCAAAGACACCACCTCCAACAGGGCAGCACTGTCTCAGGACCACAAGAGATTGGCAGATGTGAGCTATTGCATTTTGGTAAGGCAAATCAGGGCAGAACTTATACACTTAATGGTAAGATCCTGGGGTTGTGTTAATGAACAAAGACACCTTGGGGTAGAGGTTCATAGTTACCTGAAGGTGACGTCACATGTCGTCAGGGTAGTGAAAAATGCATTTGGCATACTTGACTTTATTGGTCAGTACATTGACTATAGAATTGGGATGTCACATTGTGGTTGTACAGAGCATTGTTGAAACAACTTTACGGATGCTGCATTCAACTCTGATCACCCTGCTGCATCAAAGATGTTGTTAAACTTAAAAGAATTCATTAAAAAATTAACAAGAATATTGCCTGAGTCGAGGGATTTGAGCTATTTGGAGAGGCTGAATAGGCTGCGACTATTTTCCCTGGAGCGTCAGATGCTGAGGGATGACCTTGTAAAATCGTGAGGGGCATGGATAGAATAAATAGACAAGATCTTTTCCCTGGGGTGGTGGAGTCCAAAACTAGAGGGTATAGGTTTAAGATGAAAGAGGAAAGATTTTTAAGGGACAACGTTTTTATGCAGAGAGTGGTGTGTATATGGAACAAGCTTCCAGAGGAAGTGGTGGACGCTGGTACAATTACAACATTTAAAAAGGGTAAATGAATAGGAAGGGTTTAGAGAGATATGGGCGAAATGCTGGAAAATGGGACCAGATTAATTTAAGATATCTCGGTTGGAGTGAAGGGTCTGTTTCCGTGCCTTACAACTCTATGACTTCATGACTTGATTTTTTTTGTGCTGAAGACCTGGAGTGGACCCTGAATCTGGAACCCTGTGATGCAGAGGTTATAATGAGCCATGGTCAACATAGCATAGATTAAGAACTGGGACTGGTTGCCTGCCCACCACTGCTGAACATACATTAGATTACTTACAGTGCAGAAACAGGCCCTTCGGCCCAACAAGTCCATACCAACCTGCCGAACCACAACCCACCCAGACCCATTCCCCTACATTTACCCCTTCACCTAACACTACGGGCAATCTAGCATGGCCAATTCACCTAACCTGCACATTTTTGGACTGTGGGAGGAAACCGGAGCACCTGGAGGAAACCCATGCAGACACGGGGAGAATGTGCAAACTCCACAAGTCAGTCGCCTGAGGCAGGAATTAATCCCGGGTCTCTGGCGCTGTGAGGCAGTAGTGCTAACCACTGTGCCAACGTGCCGCCCACATCTTTCTCCCAAGATTTGCATAGACTCAGCTGACACATTCAGTGCTGCTCTGTTACAGATGCTGTCTTTCAGATAAAATGTTAAACGAAAGCACTATTGTCTCCAACAGGTAGAGGTGAAGGGTCCCAGCATGGTATTTCAGAGGAAAGCTCCACCTGCTGTTTTGAATCAATACTTACTCCGGAGCCAGTAATCACTAATTCTGGTCAGGGTTGCATTACTGTCATGGGATTTTGCAGTGTGCAAATTAAGCTGCTACATTTCCAACATTGTAATATTGACTTTGCTTTAAAGGTTATTGAATATAAAGCTGCTTTCGGATATCCTGGAGTCACAAAAGTGTGATATGAATATATGCCTTATGTTCTCACTTTCAACTGTGACATGCTGCAGGTACTCGCAGGCCAAGAAACCACACACACCTCCAGTGAGTGGTCTCAGGGGTGATGAAGACACTCAGAAAAGCAGAGGTTCGAGAGGGCATTGGAGGAATCAAATTAAAGGGCCGTCGGTCGAGGCGTGGGATCAGGTCACCTTCACGGTCATCTGGCCGTCCGACAGCTAAATGGTCCCTCATGTCGGGGCTGGGGTGGACAATAGAGGAAGACAGGATGGGCCTGTTGTCGGGGAGAGACCCCAGCCATTTACATGGGTCACTGACAGCGGGTGTGTAAAACTGACCTCCAGTCCACTCCCAGGAACTGCTCAGCTCGAGGGAACAGGAGGAGGGGAAGGGTCAGTCAGAGTTCCAACGCTTTTGCAAGAACAGACACTTTGTACTGGGCCAATTGACAGCAGACTCGCTGGCTTCCTGAAAGGGTCACTGATGTCTTGGATGACACCTCACGACGGGGGTGGGTGGAGATATTTGTGAGCTCAAGTGGTGAGGGTGCCATGGGAGCCAGTTTTTGTCTGTTCACTGGTGTGTGAGCTTCACATTACAATTCATGAAGGGGGATAAAGGATTGACTAATGTGACAGAGCTTTGCCCAGAAAGAAAAAGGAGATTAGTAAACCTTTGGAAAATCAACAGGGTGGAGAAGGAGCGTGATCTGGAGATGCAGCGATGTAAATCATTGAAAGAAGAGATGCAGATTAATAAAGACATAAAGAAACAAATAAACCTCTGGGCTTTACAACCAGAAAAAAGGAATTTTAGAAAGCAGAGTGGATATATTAAATGTATTTTGAACCTTGGTTTGACCTCACTTGCAGTCATGTTGTACATGGTACAGAAAGGATATAGTGGGGGAGAAGGTACACAAAAAGAATTTACAAGCACGATGCCAGAACTTAGAGGGTGCACCTATCAGGAAATTACGGGCAGACTGGGACTCTTTACATAAAAGGAAGCTGGGGGAACCAGGAAGGAGGCTGAAGTGCAAAGTTGAATGTAACTCAATTGAGAGCTTTAGAATTATGAAAGGAATTAAATATACAGAAGGTGTTTCAATTTTTGAGGGAGTCTATAATGTGTAATGTGGAGTAGCTGAAGTAAATATCATTAAAGGGAACACTGGATAAGTAGAAAGGAATAAAAGTGTGTACAGATAGGTTGGGTGAATACATGTGGAGTATAAATCTTGGCATGGCCTATTGAGCCAAATGGCCTGTTTTCACCCTTTACTCCCTCCAAGCACAGTGACAGAAATGTATACCTTCTACAAGAAACACAGCATTAACTCATCTAGTCTCCTTCAAAAACATCTTCCAAACACATGGTCTCTACCAGTTAGAAGCACAAAAGCAGCAAGTATATGGGAGCATGCACTCACACACTCACACACACACACACACACAAACTCACATGCATACTCAATCTGTCACTCCTACGTGCACAGACATATAAGCTTATGGGGTGAATTTGTTTTTGCAGAGTATAAAATTTCCCTTCCAGGATGAACAGTATTCTGCTTTGAAGTGATGTCACCATTCTTTCACCTTTGCGGAATCAAAAACCTGGAATTGCTTTCCCTAACTCCATGTAGATACACTACATGGTATCTACTGATTCAAGAAGACAACTCACCAGTTTGCCTCAGAACAATAAAGCTGGGCTGAAATAATTCCACAGAGGCTGATATCTCATCACCAAGTCACCCTTTATTTACATGTGGAGAGTCATTAACAGCTATCCCACTCCCTCAGAGGCAGCTGTCAGGATATCTGTCACTCTGGTTCTTTTTCTTGTTTTTATTTAGAATGTCTTCTTTTTTCCCTTTCTATTTCGTCCCCACACTACCGCCTGATAGCGGTAATGCTTATTTTTCCCACACTCCTGTTCTTATCTGTCAGCTAGGACTCCCTGATTGGACCACGTTAAAAGACCCAGATTAAAATCGGGGAACTCATGCTGTATGGTTCCCCTGGCTGACCTGATTACAATCATTAAATCTCACCCCCTCCCCGAGTTGGAGGACATAGGCCAGTCTTTTCTTTGTAGCTTCTCCTGGGTGTTTTAGCACTGGGTCAGGCTCCTCCAGTGCAGCCTCCAATATGGGGTCTGCGTAGCTCACATCTTGCATCTGGATCAGCTCAGAAAGAATTCATTCATTTCTTCAGATATAAAAGGTGTTGAGGCATTGACATACACACTGTCGATCTCAGATTTGGAAGTATCTTCAAAGCTTGATGGACAAGGAGAGCCTACAGGTTCCAAAACAGTTAGGAAGGCAGTCAAGGAGCTGGGCATGTTTCACTCCCGCATCATTTGTGAGTTTATAGCTTTCATATGGTCCATGTGCTTGTTCAGGACCATTACACCTACCCGAACTTTATATGCCACTGGACCTGATTGTGCATCGTCCATATCTCTTACCCATGCAGGACCATTCCCAAAGTCCCTAAATCAAACTTTGTCTCCTGAAGTAAGCTGTCTCTCTCGCTCAGCAGAGTCTTGTGTATGGCATTATAGTTCCTGATGTTATTTCACTCTCCCCTCCCAGATCCAGGAAGATCAGATTTAACCTGGTGCAGAGTCTTCTCCCCATTAGCAATTCTGCTGGAGCTAGCCCTGCAGTTGCATGAGGTATGTGCCCGTAATTAAACAGGAACCGGGACAATTTGGTATAGAGTGAAGCTGTAGGTGGCTTTTTTAAGCCTGCTTTCAAAGTTTGGACTGCTCTTTCTAGCAGACCACTGGATGATGGTTGGTATGGAACCTTTCTTAAGTGTTGAATGTCATTTGACTTTAGAAAATGTCAAATTCCCTGTTGATAAACAATGGGCTGTTATCTGTGACCAATACTTCCAGGAGTTGGTGTATTGCAAAAGATGCTCTTGGTTTTTCTATCATCCTCTCCATTTCTAGTGAATGAACTCTGTGCACATCCAGCCACTTTGAGTGGGCATCCACAATGACTAAGAACATTGAGCCTATGAAAGGACCAGCACTGCCAATGTGTAACTGATTCCTAGGTTCTCCCATCCATTCCCACAAGTGTGGGAGAGCTGCTTGCAACAATTTTTGTCTGGTTGGCATTCTAAGCACTGCCCCAAAAATGTGGCTATGTCTGCATCCAATCCTGAACACCAGACATAACGTCTTGCCAATATCTTCATTTTGGAAACCCCTGGATGACCTTGGTTGAGTTCAGTCAGTATCTGGCAACAACCTTTGCTTAGGACAGTAACTCTGGCTCCCCATAATAATATGCCAGCCTCTACTGTAATCTGGTTTCTCTGGGTCCAAAAGGGTTTCATTTCTGGTTGTGATGGCCCTGTAGTTTCCCCCGTCACCATCAGCTGTTTCAGCTTTTCCAGGACAGGATCTTTTGTATCCAAAGTATGATATTGTCAAATATGACTGGAAGTGTGTCCAGAAAATTGAAAACTATTAAGGACTCTTCCATTGGCAGTACCACCGTCAGATGTATCTGCCAATGGGAGGGAGCTCAATGCATCCGCATTTGCTACTTGGCTTCCTGGATGGTGTTCCAACTTGTAATTATATGCACTTAGAATCAAAGCCTTTGAATTTGACCTGAAGCTATGGGTAGCACTGCCTTGTCCTCTTTAAGTAGACCTCATGGTTTGTGATCTATTAATCACTACAGGGGCAACAAACAAAGGTCTTGATAGCAATGATCACGTCACATGTAAAATAAAGAAAGACGTTCACTTTATTTCAATGAATAATCCCTTCTGCTAAATGCATTCTTTCAAATATATATAATTCTTTTCATTCTCTCATGCACTTTACGCTGGTGGAGACAGCGCTTGATGAACATTGAAGCGTTCGGAAAACACACAGGGCTTCCAAGTGGTTCCTACATTTGACTGCTTCAAAAACTTAGTTACAGTCAGTTTTGCCTCGGAACAAGGGTGCAGCTTGTTGCAAGGTTTTTCACAGATCACACAAAACAGTTCAGGTGTCACTGAGGAGCAGATTTGGGTTCAAGCTTGTGGGAGTAGGTGACAGACAGATGCAGAAAATAACTGGTTAGCTGAACTCCTGAAAAAGGGATGAACTACATTGATTTATGCAGCCAGAAGTTCTTGGAATTAGTGGGTGCAGGTAGGTGTTGGAGTACTAAAGCTCAGAAAAAGCCCTGAGAGCTATGAGGACTAAAGACAAACCTTGATCCATAGATAATTCAGTACAACTGTAAGTAAAGGTGAAGGAAACCTGCTCATAATACTTTCTTTGTACAACTAAGCCAGGTTAGAGCCCAGGAAACAAAACCCAGGGGCAGTTCTGCCTTACTGAAGCTCTTTGTTGGTGAAAGGCTAAAGTTGTGCTTCTGAGTTGGAAAGTACTTTCCAAACCCAGGACAGCATAGCCCTAGGAAAGGAAGGTGAACCACCAGAACAGTCAATGAGGGAGTTCCAAAGTCTGATTAACCAAAATGACCAATTGGAATCCCTTGTAAAGTTGCAATGAATTTTGGTGGCTTTGATTTATTACTGTTAAGTGTGGCTATGTCACGATGTATGAATAATCAGTGAGGAAATGCCCTACTATATAAGTGGCAAATGGTATATCAGTGGTCAGTACGTGAATACCTTTGTATGGTTATGCCTTGGTAGATTAACAGCTTTGAGGATCTGTCTGGGAATGCAAATGGTCAGTGTGATTTTGATTTGAAATGCTGGAGTTCGGTATGACAGTGCCCTTGTTTCACAATGATCAATGAAGATCTGCCCTGATATGAATGTTTGATGAGGATATGCCCTGGTTGGTGAAAGCATATTCCAGTTCATGAATGGTCAGTCAAGGTATACCCTGGTATATGGGTATTTGGTATGGCTATGTCCTGGTTTATGAATAGTTGGTAACAGTATGTGCTGCTAAATGAGTAGTTGGTGAGGGCATATGCTGGTACATGACTGATTGCTGAGGGTATATACTAGAATATGCCCCATTGGTAATGCTATCTCATGATTTATGAATGTTGCCTGCTCATATACCAGGTTTACCTTGGTAATTGAGCAGTTAGTGTGAATAGGGGGAAGGGTTTGGAGGGATATGGGCCAGGTGCTGGCAGGTGGGACTGATTGGGTTGGGATATCTGGTCAGCATGGACAGGTTGGACCGAAGGGTCTGTTTCCATGCTGTTCATCTCTATGACTCTATGACTCTATGTCCTTGTACATGAATGGTTAAATGAGGGTGAGTCCTGTATGTGAGCAGTTGGTGATACCAAATGAGTGACCAGTATATGGTCTGGTATATGAACATTGATTGAAATATCTGTTTGAGAGAGCAGTACTGGACATTTCCACACTGATCAAACAATATGCTAAATTTAAAAATCACACAACACCAGGTTATAGTCAAACAGGTTTATTTGGAAGCACTAACTTTTGGAGCGCAGCTCCTTCATCAGGTGGTTGTGGACGTTAAGATCATGCTCACAGGTTTTATAGCCAAAGGAGTCTAGTGTCATGGAGATCTGATACAGTAAACAATCTTAGATTAAAACTTTCATCTTTTATAATGTGATATGCTGGTTTCTGTTCTTTGATATGTAAATCCCTGAATTTATTTTAAATTACATTCTCAAGATAGCTCAGCGATTTAAACAATAGGTGTGAAGTCTGTCTGTGTCACAATGGTGTGAGACTGACAAACCCTCTGTATAGTTTTACAGAGTTTTACATGGACTCATGCGGTTTTTGAGCAAAATAAAATGTAATTCTGCAAAAACAAATTCACCCCATAAGCTTATATGTCCGCGCATGTAGGAGCGGCAGACTGAGTGTGCATGTGAGTGTGTGTGTGGGTGTGAGTGCATGTGATAAAGTGTATGTGAATGTGATGGGATATGTGTGAGAGGGTGCATGTGTTGGTGTGAGTTCAATGGGTGCATGCGTGTGCATGTGAGAGAGAATTTGTTTATAAGGGAGGGTCTGCATGGTGTGTGTGCGTGCGTGCGCGCGCGCGCCATGGATACCAAACTTTACTTTCAGCTTCTGCTCAACCCTTCTGCATTGTTGCGTGTCCCAAAGTCCACCTTGGAGGATGATCACCAAAAGGAGGCCAAATAAAAAATCTAAGATTGCTTACTGTATCACATCTCCATGACACTGGACTCATTTGGCTATAAATTCTGTGTTGCATGATCTTAGCCTCCACAACCACCTGATGAAGGAGCAGCGCTTCGAAAGCTAGAGCTTCCAAGTAAACCTGTTGGACGATAACCTGGTGTTGTGTGATTTTTAAACTTTGTCTACCCCAACACCTACACCTCCAAGTCATAGGACCTACATGTCAGTGAGGATATGTTATGATATTCAAGTGATCAATGAGGCTATGTCATTATATGTGAGCTGGGGATGTTATGTCCTGGTATATATGTGTTTGCAAGCAATCAGGAAAAGAAACGGTATGTTAGCTTTTATGTCAAAGGGGTTGGATTAAAAGGTAAAATAAAATTCTTACTACAATTATACTGGGCCTCAGTAAAACTGCATGTGGGGTACTCTGTGAGGTTTTGGTCTCTTACCAAAGGAAAGAAGTCTATGCTTACCGCAGAGGGAGCGCAACAAAGATTCACAAGACTGTTCCATGGGATAAGTGAACATTGTGGAGGTTTAAAAGAATGATTGAGACATTTTAAAAATCTTAAGGGACATGACGGGGTAGATGATGCTACCCATCCCCACCCAGCTTGGGAAGTCAAAACTCAGGGTCACAAGCCCCAAAGAAATGTTGACTATTTAGGACTAGATTAATTTAGGATATCTGGTCAGCATGGACAAGTTGGACCAAAGGGTCTGTTTCCGTGCTGTACATCTCTATGACTGAGTTGGAAGAAGTCTCTAAGTTTGTGAAACTTTGGACTTCTTTACCCCAGAGAGTTGTGGACAGTCAGTCATTGAGAATATTCAAGACACCAGGTGTGATTAGTCTTTTGGTAATAAAACGTATTAAGCAATTTGAGTATAGGTTTCGGTGAGGTAAGAAAATTTAGCTGTGGTGGTACTGAACATCAGAGCAGGATGGAAGGGCTGAGTGGTCTACTTTATCAGCTGTTTCTTATGCCCCTACATTCTGTGGCCTGCCACTCAAATAGTCAATGATGGCTCAATGATGGCTATCCAGAAGGCCTTTACCCTGAGAGCATGGGAGCAGGTCAAGCACTTGCCCAACTATCAGTCTTTGACGTCCAGGGAAGAATGTCTGACAAGAGGAAAAGTACAAAAACAAACAAAGAAAAAAAAATCAATTCCAAATAACTTCTTAGCAGCCACCCTTCAATGATGCATCTCTTTCTCTCTGACTTGTTTATAAGGAGTTAAAGCATCCTTTGTCACAGCAGCCATGTCAGCGGTGAAACCATTCTGCTTGATGACACTGTCCCTTTAATATCTGCCAGCCCAACTTTCAACCAGGGTATGCATGGGAATCCTGGCTCTGACCTGTTCTTTCTCAGTTTGCAAATGTCCCAATCTTTTATTTTGCTTTTCCCATAGCCGCAGTCCCGTTTCTGATTCTGCCACCACCCCCCTACTGTTTAATGGACCCGAGCTAATCTGAAAAGCAAATTCTTTCTTTTCGCAGGCAGAATAGATTCCTCATCATCTCCGCCTCCCTCTCAAAGCCCCTCCTTTCGGGCTATTCACTTGTTAATGAAGCGTCGAGACTCCCAGCGGTAGCTTGGCGATCGATCAGTTTGATTGATCACCCAGGGGACAGCGAGGGTGAGAGATTGGGGGGCGGGATGGTTTTGTTTTGGCAAAGCGAGGAGGCCACAAATGCAGGCTAAAGTCCGAAAAGGCAACAGCTGCTGTATTCAGTGTCCAAAAGGGAAAGGTCACTGACCAAAAGCAAAACATTTACTGGCTCCTTGCCGAGTCCCTCACTCCTATTGTGTGCTCAGGGGCATACCCCTTCATAAGTAAAAGTGTTCACAGAGGGGAAGAGAACAAGGCCTAGTGTCCATCCATGCACACTGATCTTACGGCTTTCTCTTCAGATACTCAAGACTCTCCTTCTGCTTCACGCTTGTGCATCTCACAGGGCTCCTCTCACTCAAACCACATCAGAAAACTGGAGGCAGAAACATTTTCACTTTCTGGCTTTCCCCCATCCGTTTGTGTGTCTATTTGATCCTTCTCCTGTTCCATTTCCCTTTACTTCTGCAGGGGAAAACATTTCTATCTTATTCACCAATGTTTGATTTATAATTCTCTTCCCTGTGTTCAAATCCCTCCATGGCTTCTCAATACTGTAAACTCTGTGATTCCCTCCCCACACCAAGTAAGCTTTCAGTCACTGCTTAAAGCTTACCTCTTTGATCAAGCATTTGGTAATCTTTTCTAATACCTTTTTTTAATGAAGCAGTTTGCTTTTCTTCTGTACTTTTATGTTCAGAAGTGTTCTTACACACAACTGTTTTTCCATCACCAATTCACCATTGCCTTTTTTTTCATCAATTAACCACCATTGTTATACCACTGGTGTTTTTTGTATGATTAATTTACATGCAAAACATGCAAAAATGGCAAAGCAGACCACCAAAAGGTGAAAGAGAGTCAGGAAGAGAGAGAAAGTACTCAATCAAAATGGTGTTGGAAGGAGCAATAAAACAATCCTGTGCTGCTGTTTTGTTTTTTTTAATTGACTATGCTCCCACGCATTAGAATTAGTTTTAATGCCATATGTACTCATATGCGTATAGTGAAAAGTTTACAAATTGCCAATTATGGTGCCAGCTTAGGTATCATGGTACAGATTCTTAGGTACAATATGAGAAAAATAAAGAAATAAAAGTCCAGCAATAATTTGAAAAATACAGAAAAAGGAATTCGGAGTCATAGTGTGACACAGCACGGAAATAGACACTTCGGTCCAACCAGTCCATGCCAAACATATTCCTAAATTAAACTGATCCTGGTCCATATCCTCCAAACCTTTCTTATTTATGTATTTACCCAAATGTTTTATCAATGTTGTAATTATAGCCTCATCCACCACTTCCTCAGGAAGGTAATTTTACACGCGAACCACCCTCTGTGTAAAACATTTGCCTGTCACGTCTTTTTTAAACCTCTCTCATCTCACCTTTAAAAATGTGCCCCCTACTCTTGAAATCCGCCATCCTAGACAAAACACACTTCCCAATAACCCTATCTGTACCCCTCATGACTTTATAAATCTCTGTAAGGTCACCTCTCAAACTTCTGTGTTCTGGTGAGTAAAGTTTTCTTCCAGCCTTCACCTCAAGGCTGGGAGTGCAAGGAGTTGAGTCCACGCTGAGGCCATTCACACGAGTCCTCAAGAAATGTCTGGAGATATTTGAGACGCTAATTTCAAGTTGTAGTTTATATTTCCATGGAATATGTAGCACAGAAATACGCTATTCAACCCATTGTTTATGCCAGCATTTATTCTCAAGCATCTACTTCTGTGATTGTTTCTCTGCATTTTGAGTTTCCACCTCACATCCAATAATAATGTTCTTATATGTAATCACTCTCTACCCTGTATATCAAATGTCAGCAGTTGGCGTGTCAATTTGTGGAAATGGCAGCCTCTGACAGTTGAGTGCTAGTGTTACTTTGGGCGTGACCGATATCAATGAAAATAACAACTAAATTAATAGCCATCCTGGAGCAGCTTTTGCTCATCCATGATTGCCCCTGCTCACCACTACTTTCCCCATGCCAATAAATGCTGACCCAGCCAGTGACAGTTTCATGCAATGGATGAATAAAACAAACCAAGTTATGAAAGGCCATACTTTGGCACTGGCATGCAGCAGTAAGTCTAGTTGTATTAGTTGAATATCAATTGGGTTTAATTATATGAATGTGGAAGGAATTATTTAAGAGAGACGTTTCGTGAAACTACTGCTGGTTGAGTTAGCAGGTGCATGCTTTCACTCCATAATTAAATATGAAACTGAGTAAAGATTGGCTCCAATGGGCTTTCCAGTTTATAACAGGTTGTCTCATTCAACCCGACAATGGCGACACATTTTCATGCTGGTGTAAAGCATCTAAAGCAGCATAATCAGAGAAAATCTGGCATCGAGTCAAGAAGGACAGATTATGAAATGTAACTAGATGAAACAAGTAACATTTCAGAAATGTCAAAAAGGAAAAGAGAGTGAGGTGAAGAAGCTCAGAGAGGGAACTCCAGACCCTGGATGTCAGAAGGCAGAGCAGCCAATAGTAGGATATGCTGAGTGGACAATGGGACAAGAGGAGCACAGATATATTGTTTGTGAAACTATCCTCATCATTAGGATCTGATCTATTGAAACTGGTCAACCTCTCCAATCCTGCTGCAGCAGGCTCCTATAAGCAATGATGGTGGTAAGTCACTGAACTAGGAACTCTGAAGTCCAGGCTAACATGCTGGCTATATTAATTCAAATCCCATGTTAGTAGATGCTGAAACTTAAATCCAAATGATAAATCTGACATATAAAGCTAGTCTCTGTAATTGTGACTATGGAACTATTGATATTAAAACCTATCTGGTTTACTAATGTCCTCTCGGAAGCAAATCTGCCATTCTTACCTTGCCTGGCTCTCATGTGATTTCAGACGCACTATAATGTGGTTGTCTCTTACCAGCCCTCGGAAATGACTGAGCAAGCTACTCAGTTCAAGGACAATTAGGAACTGGCAACAAATGCTGACCTTGCTATCAGCATTCACTTCCCATAAAAGAACACTTTTCTGTTTACAAAAGAAATTCTTATCTGCTTTCTTTACTTCACTACTTCAAAGCTTTTTTACAAATTTCATCTCATCCAAATCTCTGCTGCCACAATCTTAACTTGCCTCCACATTCCATTCACCTTTCAGCTCTGGCCACTAACTCACATTGGCTCCAGAATGAACGCACCTCAGGTTTTCAGTTCTCATCCTGATCTTCCCTTCCACCCATAGCCTCACACCTCGTAAACTCTGCAGCCACCTCCAGCCATACAACCCAGGAATTCATGGCTCCTGCAGGAAGCTCATTAGGCCATGAAAGGATTGGAAAATGAATTTGAGAGTTTTATTAATGAGGCACTGCTAGACCAGCAGCCAGTCCAATTCTGACTTTCTTTGCATCCCCTGATTTTAACTGCATGCCCACTGACAGCCAGGCTAGTTCCTGTCAAAGTGGCCAAATTCACATAAGCTATACTTCATCTGACCAATTTTTTCCCCTCAAAACTTGTCGATCTCCCTTTGCCGACTCTCTACCTCCTCTTGACCCCTTATGTTTCTACCCATCTAGCAGACATCAGCAAATTTAGCTGTCACGTATTTGGTTGCCCCATCCCAATCATTGGATGCTATATTGTTGCAGCAGTAGTGGAACTCACTTCTCAAGGCAGACAACTTATGAGAATACAGAACAGCTCTCTTGTTGTTTGTAGAACTTTGGTTATCATAGTTTATGGCTCAGAACAAATACTGCAGAAAATCCTTCACATCTGTAAGGAGCCACTCGAATGCCAGTCAAGATGTTACGTCTATTCTAGCTAAAAATCACACAACACCAGGTTATAGTCCAACAAGTTTAATTGGAAGCACACTAGCTTTCGGAGCGACGCTCCTTCATCAGGTGATAGTGGAGGGCTCAATCCTAACACAGAATTTATAGCAAAAATTTACAGTGTGATGAAACTGAAATTATACATTGAAAAATTGATTGTCTGTTAAGCCTTTCATCTGTTAGAATACAGTGATAGTTTCACTTCTTTCATGTGTAAATCACAAAACCTTTTTTTAAAAAGTTGCATTCTCTGGTTAGCTGTTAACAATGGTGATAGCTAGACAATATGTTGAAGGTGTTAGCCCCCTGTGTTCTCTGTTTATGCCATGCTGTTTAGATTGATTCTAATCTAAAAGGTGAGATAACAGAGTTTTTCATGAATTCATGCAGTTTTTGAGCAAAGTACAATGTAACCCTGCAAGTACAAATTCACCCCACAAAATATATGTGTGCATGTGGGTCTTTGTCCATCTGTGTGTCTGTCTGTCTGGGTTGGGGGTTGTGAGTGTGAGAAAGTGTATGTGTGTGTGTGTAGTGAGTGTAGAGTGTCTTAAGTCTGTGAGGGGGTGCATGTGTGAGTGTGGGAGTGTGTGTGTCTGTAAGGGTGCGTGTGGGTGTCTGTGTGCGCGTCTGTGTATATGCGTGTCCATGTGTATGTGTGTATAGGAGTGCCTATGTGTGTGTGAGAGTATGTGTGTGTAGGAGTGTCTGTGTATGTGTATAGTGCAACGGTGGTCACCTGTAATGTGACATGAACCCAAGGTCCCAGTTGAGGCCCTCCCTATGGGTACCGAACTTAGCTATCGGCCTCTGCTCGGCCACTTTTTGTTGCTGCCTGTCCCGAAGTCCGCCTTAGAGGATGGTCACCCGAAGGTCCGAGGTTGAATGTCCTGGACCACTGAAGTGTTCCCCAACTGGGAGGGAACACTCAATATTTCAATGTATAATTTCAGTTACATCACACTGTAAATTTTTGCTATAAATTCTGTGTGTTAGGATTGGGCCCTCCACTATCACCTAATGAAGGAGCGACACTCCAAAAGCTAGTGTGCTTCCAATTAAACCTGTTGGACTATAACCTGGTGTTGTGTGATTTTTAACTTTGTACACCCCAGTCCAACATCGGCCTCTCCAAATCATGACGTCTATTCTAGAATGTGAACTATACAGGCAGGGCTTGTTTTTATTGCCCATCTCTAGTTAAGCTAGAAACAATGGTCAGACCTCTCTTTGAACCACAGCCATCCAGATAGTGATCTCAATGGTGTTAGATTTGAAAACTTTCAGAATACTAATGAATATTGTGCAACACCTGGCTGAGCACCAGTATTTTCATCACCATTGACTTGAGGGAACCCAAAACTGTACTGTCTGTGCCTTAACTCACATACATAGATAGGGTGGTTAAGAAGGCATCTAAAACCCATGCTTTCATCACACAGACCTTTCCGTATAGGTGTTGGGGAAATCATGTTGAGGTTGTGCTGGTGAGGCCTCTTCTGATGTACAGTTCTGGTTGCTCTGGCATAGGAAGGATGTTATTAAGTTGGAGAGGGTTCAGATAAGATTTACCAGAATGTTGCTGAGAATGAAGGGTTTGAGTTATAGGGAGAACTGGATAGGCTGGAACTTTTTCTCTGCAGCATCACAAGCTGAAGGGTGATTTTATAGAGATTTATAAAATCATGAGGGACATCGACAAGGTGAAAAAAGAAGGTCTTTTCCCTTGGGTGGGGAGTTCAAAACATACACACATGTGTTCCCATAACAGCATCTCTACACTCTTTCAACTGGCCTCAAGAATTTCTGGCTTTTATTTATTCCAACCATTGATTCACATGCATATGTTGTCAGGGCTGCACGGTCTCAAATTCCTGATATCTTTTCACCCTGCTAATCATAGAATCCTCACAGTGTGGAATGAGGCCATTAGGCCCATCAAGTCTGCACCAACCCTCCAAGCCTGCATCCTCACCCAAATTCGGTCATCTACCCTATCCCAATAACCCCGGATTTTACCGATCCACCTAACCTGTGCATTTACTGACTGGGGGAGGAAATCGGAGCACCCGACAGAACCCCATGCAGAGACAGGGAGAACACACAAACTCCACACGGACAGTCACCTAATGCTGGGATCGAACCCTGGTCCTTGGAACTGTGAGGTAACAGCAGTCACCATTGAGCCACTGTGCTGCCCGAACGATTATACTCCCTGTCAGGGAATTGAACCCCAGTCTCCCACATGACAGGTGGGGATACTGACCACTATACTATTGAGGAAGCAATACTTTGCTTCACTTTTCTCCTTTCTCTACTTTCTCTACGTTGCTTTTCTCCGTAACTTATAGGGCTATGACCAAGAGCTGATGGTGGTCTTAAATAGTTGGTACTGGACCAAATGGCATCCTTCTATGCCTTGAATCGTTGTATCTTTGTAATGTGGGAAAATGCAGTGTCCAACTTGTGTACACAAACTAGCTTAAAGCATTAATGGCCTTTAAGCTATGCTTAAGCGGCTGAGGGATAAATATTGACCAGGATGCCAGGAAAAATAGCCCTGCACCTCCTTGAAATAGTGCAAGCAAATCTTTTATATCCACCAGAAACAACTGTTGGTTTTACCTTAACGCGTGAAAGGCAGTGTCTTTGACAGCGACGCACTCCCTCTGTGTTGCACAAAGAATGCCAGCCTGGATTACCTGCTCATATTGATCTTGAACTTGGGGCCTTCTAACTTGGAGACAAGACATCCAGCCAGTGAGCCACAGCTGACATGGCACGGTGGCACAGTGGTTAGCACTGCTGACTGACAGCGCCAGAGACCCGGGTTCAATTCCCGCCTCGGGCAACTGTCTGTGTGGAGTTTGCACATTCTCCCCGTGTCTGCGTGGGTTTCCTCTGGGTGCTCCGGTTTCCTCCCACAGTCCAAAGATGTGCAGGTTAGGTGAATTGGCCATGCTAAAATTGCCCGTAGTGTTAGGTAAGGGGTAGATGTAGGGGTATGGGTGGGTTGCGCTTCGGTGGGGCGGTGTGGCATTGTTGGGCCGAAGGGCCTGTTTCCACACTGTAAGTAATCTAATCTAATCTAATCTAATCTAAACAGTAAACTGTAGCTAACTCGTTTCGGATAAAGTAATTTGTGCATCTATCCTGACCGACGTGCAATTCTTTTAATGTTCACATTTTAGTGAACCAGCAGTTATTCTGAAGACTCCCCCCTATCTCAAGTGTGGGAAGTCGACGCTTCACTGATCTCGCGCTAGGAGCCTTTCAGCTGCCTGGATTTAAAGTGGCCACTATGGGGCATCTGACAACTGTTCTTTCCAAACTAGCTCTGAGGTTTCATGTCAGAGGAACCCAGGTTTTTGCAGAATTCATCTTGGAAGGCTGTTCACCCAGTTCTTGGCATTCCCACAGTAACCTTCCCTGAAGTTCACAGGCCTTCACTGCTGAGTGGGAAGTTGTCGTTTCACACACTCTCAAAGACCAGGGGCACTGCGACCTTCTTTTTTTTTCAGGTAAAACGTTAATCCAAGCCCCCAGCATGCCTTTTCATGTTGATATTAGATTATTGCCCTTCGGCCCAACAAGTCCACACCGACCCGCCGAAGCGCAACCCACCCAGACCCATTCTCCTACATTTACCCCTTAACCTAACACTATGGGCAATTTAGCACGGCCAATTCACCAAACCTGCACATTTTTGGACTGTGGGAGGAAACCGGGGCACCTGGAGGGAACCCACGCAGACACGGGGAGAATGTGCAAATTCCACACAGTCAGTCGCCTGAGGCAGGAACTGAACCCGTGTCTCTGGTGGTGTGAGGCAGCAGTACTAACCATTGTGCCATAAAATATACGTAGCACAAATTCAGGAAGATTGCCGAGTTCGGCATAGTGACCTGGTAGTTCTGTCTTATATAACACCACAACAAACTAATTATAGCATTGCTGTTTGTGGAAGCTGGCTGGACTGAAATTGGCCGCTGCATTTCCACCATTATAACCACGAGAACATTTCAAAGTACTACAATGGCTGGAAAGCATTTTGAGACACCCAGAGATTGTGTACACCCGTACAATTGCAAGCTTTGTTTCATATCAGGGGTTAAAACAGGGAGAAAAGCGCAGGTAGTGGGAGCTCGAAATGTACTTTCCTGGAACAGGACAGGAGTAGGATAGGATAGGATGTCAGGGTCAATCTCGTATTCGAACCAGTTGTTCGAATTGCCTTGGTCGAAAGAACAGCTTTCATCTCTGCATCCTCTCGGCTGTTGCAGTGCAGTCCCAGCAATGGGCATACCACTCCTGGGGACAGTGTTGAGACAGAAGAGTTGCTGGCCCCCTGCTCAGCCGGCAGGTCCTGGGGAAGGGGTTTGTCCCTATCACCGCCAGCTCAGTAGCTGTTGTATTGCTGTGGAAGCCAGGTAGCCCATCGCTAATCTGCTGGGGTAAGGTTGCTCCGAGCCTTCTGACCTGTTGTGGGGACCACCAACGAAATGTAACCCCAAGTAGAAATCGATGATCTGTTGAAAGCTGATAAAAGATACATTGAACGTGATATAACTTGGAAGCTTAATTCTGTATTAACTTCATTAATTACTGCTGAATCCTCGTTCACCCACAAAAATGTTTCCCATTTCCTATTTTGTAATTATACCGAAAAAAATTTATGCATTTTTGAAGTCTTTTTCAGAAATGTGTTCTTAGCTTCTATCAGACGTACGTTCACATTACTTTTTGCACTCACTGTAAAATAAAATCAGAATTGGAATTTTTTTTAAAAATCAGTTAATTTCATTGCCCGATTTACTGTGTGCATATTTTAATATGACCGGCTGCTTACTTTTCCTGATGGCACCACTTTTGTTGGACAGTGAAGATTCCCTTGAGATGTTGGGAGAATCACACTGATGTCTGAAAAGAGGAAAGGACAGTGGTGAAGTGGTGAAATTACTAGTGTAGCAATCCACAGACCCAGGCTCGTGCTCTAAGATACAGACTGAATCCCCACCAAAGCAATTGGTAACATTTAAAATTAATCAATAAATCTGCAATTAACTGCTCACTCAATGGTGAGCATCAATTCACGACTGTGCTTGAGGGAAGGAAAAATATCATGCTTACCTGCTTTGGCCAACATGGAACTCCTGAACCATAGCAAAGTGGTTGACTCTTAACTATCCTCTGACATGGCTGAGCAAGTGACTTAGCTGTATCAAACTGCTACAAAGTCTATAAAATCGAATGAAACCAGACAGATCATCTAACATCACCCTAAGAATCTGAAAGAGCAGTGGTGAATCCAACCCTTGAATCCTATAAAGTGAGAGAGGCGGTAATATAGCAGTAGTGTCACTTGACTTGTAATCTTGAGGTGAAAAATGTGTTGCTGGAAAAGCGCAGTAGGTCAAGCCACATCCAAGGAGCAGGAGAATCGACGTTTTGGGCATAAGCCCTTCTTCAGGAAGGAGAGCTGAAAAATGTGTTGCTGGAAAAGCGCAGCGGGTCAGGCAGCATCCATCTGATCTCCAGCATCTGCAGTCCTCACTTTCTCCTTGTAATCTTGAGGTCCAGGCTTAAACTCTGGGGATTAGGTTCAAATTCCATTACCATATCTGGCGAAATTTAAATTCAATTCACAAACCTGTAATTTTTTTTTAAAAAGCTAATTATACTAATTTTGAATATGAAACCATTGTCAATTGTTGTACAAACCCTTCTGATAGATTAATATTCAGGAGAGGACATCTACTGTCCTTACCTGTTCTGACTTACATGTGACCCCATGCCCAGAGCAACAGATTGACTCTTAACTGCCTTCAGAAATGGCATAGCGAGCTTCTCTGTTCCAAAGTAATTCGGGATGGGCAATGAAAACTGACCTCAGCAGCGAAATCCACGTCACAAAAGAATGAATATATTTTGAAATTCTCACATTAGGCACCTGTGACCTCAAGAGAATATCTCCAGCCTCCCTCTGTAACTACAATTACTTCATCTCCAGAGCCATTCTGGTTAATCTCTTTTGTATATTCACAAACCCTTGTATTCTTCAAAAAAGGTGCTGTCCAGAATTGGGCAGGCTGTTCAAATGGGAAACAAGCTAATACTTTATGTAAGATTAATATTGCCTCCTGAATTTTGTACTCTGTGCCCTGGATTTCATTTCTGGGCCAGCTGCACAGAGTTGGATGCATTCCCTGCTCCCCTAACACCACTTTTCAAATTGACTGTCCTCACTTCTGATATTCTGTCTGGGATGGCAGATTGCATTCCTGATGAAGGGCTTTTACCCGAAACGTCGATTTTACTGCTCCTCAGATGTTGCCCGACCTGCTGTGCTTTTCCAGCACCGCTCTATTCTAGACGACATACAAACTCAGGGAGGGCAATAGACATTCACTCCATCCACCACTGATGGTCAGTAGCCATAGTGTGTACCCAAGATGCATTGCACCATTCACCAAAGATTCAAAGACCGTACCTCCCAAACTCAAGACCACGTCCATCCAGAAGGACAAGTGCATAAGATATATTGGAACACCACCATCTGCATCGTCCCCTCCAAGCCACACATTATCCTGACATGGAAATATGTCACTGCACCTTCAGTGTCACATGGTCAAAATTGTGGAACTGCCTGCCTAATGTCATTGTGGGCATACCTCCAGCAAATGGACTGCAAACTTTCAAGAAGGCAGTTCACTACTATCTTGTTAAGGACAACTAGGGATAGATAGCAATAGTTCAAGAAGGCAGTTCACTAGCATCTTCTTGATGGCAACTAGGGATCAGTGGTAAATGCTGGCTTCACCAGTGATGCTCATAGTCCATGAGTTAATAAAAAAAGAGCAAATAATTATTCCATTTGCGCCCTGTCAACATTCCTCATGATCTTATTCGTTTCAATCAAGTTGCCTCTTACTGATCCAAGCCTAGATTGCCCACTTTTCCTCATAAAATAATCTACCTGTTCTAGGTAGATACCTGTAGATATATAGGATGCTTGTCCTTAGATTTCTAAAACTTGTTTGATAAGATGGCACATCAAAGGTTATTATAGAAAACAAAAATTCATAATGAAGGGGATAGCATATGGCATGGGTGAATATTTGGCTGGTTTTAAGGAAACAGACTGTATGCATAAATAGGAGAAAATACATAAATAGACCTTTTAGAGATTGGAAAGTTGAAACAAATGATGTGCCACAGGATTCAGTGCTATGGCCTCAACACACGATGGCTCAATGGTTAGCACAGCTGCCTAACAGCACCAGGAACCCAGGTTCAATTCTAGTCTCTAGTCTCCAGTAATCCAGGTATTTCTTAATTGTTTAAACATATTACATCTTTCTAAAGGTGTAAAGTGCTGCCACAAAAATACCTTGCATAACTGAAGCATAATCATCCTACTGTTATAATCAATTCCCCTCACAATAAGTTATATTCCATTAGCTTTCAAAATTGTTTCTTGGACTTCCATACAAACCTTTTGTGATTCATACACTAGGACACCCAGATCACTCTACACTGCAGAGGACTGCAATACCTCACTATTTAAATAGTACACTCCTTTCTTATTCTTCCTGTTAAAATGACAATTTCATATTTTCCCACATTACATTCCATTTGCTACATCTTTGCTGACTCATTTAAACTCTCTCTATCCCTTTTTGGCAACCTTCCATCCTCTTCACAATTGCCTTCCTACCTATCTTTGTGTCATCAGCAGTGAAGTGTCCCTTCATCCACATTATTTCCAGAAATTCAAAGAATCATAGGATCCCTACAGTGCGGAAACAGGCCCTTCAACCCAACAGGTCCACATCAACCTTCTGAACAGTAACCCACCCAGTCCCATTCCCTTACATTTGCCCCTGACTAATACACCTAACCTACATATCCCTGAACACTATGGTCAATCCACCCTAACCTGCACATCTTTGGAGGGAGGACACCAGAGCCCCTGGAGGAAACCCAAGCATACACGGGGAGATTATGCAAACTCCACACAGCCAGTTGCGTGAGACTAGAATTGAACCCGGGTTCCTGGTGCTGTTAGGCAGCTGTGCTAACCATTGAGCCATCGTGTGTTGAGGCCATAGCACTGAATCCTGTGGCACATCACTTGTTTCAACTTTCCAATCTCTAAAAGGCCTATTTATGCATTTTCTCCTATTTATGCATACAGTCTGTTTCCTTAAAACCAGCCAAATATTCACCCATGCCATATGCTATCCCCTTCATTATGAATTTTTGTTTTCTATAATAACCTTTGATGTGGCATCTTATCAAACAAGTTTTAGAAATCTAAGGACAAGCATCCTATATATCTACAACTAGTGTTACTTCCTCAAAGTACCCCAATAAATTGCTTAACCATGATTTGCCCTTTTATGAGATGCTATTCAGTCTGCCTAAAAACTTGAGATTATCTCGGTACCCAGCTATAATGAATTTCATAAAAGCTTCTAACATCATATCTGTGACAGATGTTAAGCTAAGTGGCATCAAGTTTCCTGTTTTCTGTCTCCTTCCCTTTTTGATTAAAAGAGTTACATTCACTAATTACCAAATGAATGGAACTTTTCCCTATTCCAGCAATGCTTGGAAAATTAAGACTAATGGATCATCACCACCACTTCTTTTAAGATCATAAGGTGGAGTTCATCAAGACTCGAGCATCTGTCAGACTACAACTCTAATAATTTGCTAAGCACCATTTCCCTGACGACTGTAATATTCTTGAGTTACTCATTCCCTCCCATTCCTTGATTTGCAGCTGATTCTGAGGTGTTACTGTTAAATTCTGTAGTGAATACTATTGCAAAATATTTGGTCCATTCACCTAGCATCAGGCTATTTTCTATTATCCATTCCCCAAATCCACTTTCTATAGAATCAGTGTTCACTTTATTAATTCCTTTCCTTTTTGAGTGTCAAACAAATTATTTGCTGTCTATGTTTTACATTACGAGCTAGATTTCTCTCTGACTTTAAATTTATCTTCTTTATTAATCTTTTTTGGTTTGTTTTGCAAAAGATGTCCAATCTTCTGAGCTGCTACCCCTCTTTGCACAACTACATGATTTTATCTTATATTTGATACCATCTTTCCTGTTTATAGTGAATCATGAGTCCTCCCCTTGGAATCATTCATTTTCATATCTACTCTTTGAAACATCCCCTTCAAGGGCACTGCATCTCTGTTGACCTAACTTTTAACCAAATTTGCCAGTTCTCCTTAGTTCACTCTGCTTTAATGCCCTATAATTAGCCTTATTTCAGTTTAATGTACCAGTCATGGATCCAGTCTTCTCTCCCTCAAACTGAATATAAAATTCAATTATTTTGTGATCAGTACCATCTTGGAGTGCCTTTACTTTGGTGTCATTAATTTGTCTGATCTCATTGCATAATATAAAGTTGAATAAGAATACTTTCTGTTTGTCTTCAGAATGTGCTGTTCTCGGAAGTTACCCCAAAAACTTTCAATAACTCCTCATGTTGGCCACCTTTGCACATCTAAATTTTGCAGTCACATGTTGATTAAAATCCACCATGATTATTGTCATGCCTTTTTGATAAACTTCACTATTACTTCTTTGTCCTGTATCCTACTGTGTGGTTACTATTAAAGGGCATGTACAACATTCCCATAAGTGACTCTTTTGCCTTTGTCATTGACAGCCATAGAGTTATGGAGATGTTCAGCACAGAAAGAGACCCTTCAGTCCAACTTGTCCATGCCGGCCAGATATCCTAAACTAATCTAGTCCCATTTGCCAGCAGTTGTCCCATATTCCTCTAAAACCCTTCCTATTCATATATCCATCCAGATGCCTTTTAAGTGCTGTAATTGTACCAGCCTCCACCTCTTCCTCATTCCATACATGCACCACCCTCTGCATGGAAAAGTTGCCCCTTAGGTCCATTTTAAAATTTTGCCCTCTCGTCCTAAACGTATGCTATCTAGTTCTGGACTCCCCCACCCGAGAGAAAATACCTTGTCGCTTTACCCTATCATGCCCCTCTTGGTTTTATAAACCTCCATAAGGTCACCCCTCAGCTTCCAATGCTACAGGGAAAACAGCCCCAGCTTATTCAACCTCCACCCCTGGAATATCCTTGTAAATATTTTTAAGCTTTTTCAAGTTTCACAACATCCTTCCAACAGGAGGAAACCAGAATTGCACACATTATTCCGAAAGTGGCCTAACCAATGTTCTGTACAGCTGCAAAATGACTTCCCAACTCCTGTACTCAATGCTCTGAGCAGTAAAGGAAAGCATACCAAACGCCATCTTCACTATCCTATCTACCTGTGACTCCACTTTCAAGGAGTTATGAACCTGAACTCCAAGGTCTCTTTGTCGAGCAACGCTCCTCGGGACCTTACTATTAAATAGGGAAGTCCTGCTAAGACTTACCTTTCCAAAACGTAGCATCTTACATTTGTCTAAATTAAACTCCATCTTCCACTCCTCAACCCATGAGCTCATTTGATCAAGATCCCATTGTACTGAGGCAACCTTCTTCACTGTCCACTACACCTCCAATTTTGGTATCACCTGTAAACTTACTAACTATACGTCCAATGTTCACATCCAAATCATTTATATATTCTCATCTCTATCCAAACCATTTCTATATTTTCTGAAGATGGGTCACCCATCTCTATTGTGTTAACACCATCATCTACATTTTCCTGGCTTTCTGTCCTTCCTAAATGTCATGAGTCTTTTTAAGTTTTAAGTGCCAATGTGTGTCATCTTTGCAGCCATACATAATTATTTCCAATTTAGTCCTTTTTCCGCTTATTTTATATGTTTTGATTTGAATGCTACATGCACTTAGATCAGGAGTCGCACGGCACCAAGTTATAGTAAAACATATATTAGGATATAGGAATTTTAACTTTGCCCTATTATTGTTGTACCTTCTGGCTTTATCTGTTGATTTATTCATAGGCTTGTGTTCGCTATTTCTTCCTGACATCTTAGAGTCATAGAGTCATAGAGGTGTACAGCACGGAAACAGACCCATCGGTCCAACCCGTCCATACCGACCAGATATCAAACCCAATCTAGTCCCACCTGCCAGCACCCAGCCATATCCCTCCAAATGTTGCAATTGTACCAGTCTCTACCACTTCCTCTGGCAGCTCATTCCATACACATACCGCCCTCTGCGTGAAAAAGTTGCCCCTGAGGTCTCTTTTATATCTTTCCCCTCTCACCTTAAACTTATGCCCTCTAGTTCTGGACTCCCCAACCCTAGGGAAAAGACTTTGTCTATTTAACCTATCCATGCCCCTCATGATTTTGTAAACCTCTATAAGGTCACCCCTCAGCCTCCGACGCTCCAGGGGAAACAGCCCCAGCCTGTTCAGCCTCTCCCTATAGCTCAAATCCTCCAATCCTGGCAACATCCTTGTAAATCTTTTCTGAACCCTCTCAAGTTTCACAACATCTTTCCGATAGGAAGGAGACCAGAATTGCACACAATATTCCAACAGTGGCCTAACCAATGTCCTGTACAGCCGCAACATGACCTCCCAACTCCTGTACTCAATACTCTGACCAATAAAAGAAAGCATACTATCTTCACTATCCTATCTACCTACAACTCCACTTTCAAGGAGCTATGAACC
This sequence comes from Chiloscyllium punctatum, assembly GCF_047496795.1. Taxonomy (NCBI): domain Eukaryota; kingdom Metazoa; phylum Chordata; class Chondrichthyes; order Orectolobiformes; family Hemiscylliidae; genus Chiloscyllium; species Chiloscyllium punctatum. The sequence continues at coordinate 37,106,741 of NC_092768.1, forward strand.
TGCACTCCAAGATCTCTTTGTTCAGCAACACTCCCTAGGAACTTACCATGAAGTGAATAAGTTCTGCTAAGATTTGTTTTCCCAAAATGCAGCACCTTACATTTATCTGAATCAAACTCCATCTGCCACTTCTCAGCCCATTGGCCCATCTCGTCAAGATCCTGTTGTAAACTGAGTTAACCCTCTTCGCTGTCCACTACACCTCCAATTTTGGTGTCATCTTCAAACTTACTAACTGTACATCTCATGCTCACATCCAAATCATTTATGTAAATGACAAAAAGTAGTGGACCAACACTGATCCTTGTGGCACTCCACTGGTCACAGGTCTCCAGTCTGAAAAATAACCCTCCACCACCACCCTCTGTCTTTTACCTTTGAGACAGTTCTGCATCCAAAAGGCTAGTTCTCCCTGTATTCCGTGTGATCTAACCTAGCTAACCAGTCTCCCATGGAGAAGCTTGTCAAACACCTTACTGAAGTCCATATAGATCACATCTACCACTCTGCCCTCATCAATCCTCTTTGTTACTTCCTCAAAAAACTCAATCAAGCTTGTGAGAAATGATTTCCCATGCACAAAGCCATGTTGACTATCCCTAATCAGTCCTTGCCTTTTCAAATATAAGTGGAGTATAGGAAATGCAGAGGATTAACTGAAGAAAACAATTAGGAGAACAAACAGGAGATATGAGAAAATGTAGGCAGGCAAGACTAGGGAGCATCCCAAAATATACTACAAGTATATAAAGTGGCAGAGAATGACCAGGGAAAGAAAAAGTCCTATTATGGACCAAAGGGGCAATCTGTGTGTGAAGTTAGAGGACAGTATTTGTGTGTTAAATATCTATTTTTAGTTGCGTGAATGAGGATGCATTCAGAATTCAAGAACATGGACTGCAGAATTCTTGAGCAAATTGATATAGAAATGAGGAGACTTGGAAGTTTTGGCAGATTTGACAAGGTCCCACATGGGAAACAACATGGGATCCAGGGTAGCTTGGCAAGATGAATCCAAAATTGGCTGAGTAATAGGGAACAGTGTGTAGCAGGAGAAGGTTGTTTGCGTGACTGAAACCAGGCTGTACCACAAGGATCAGCGCTTGGCCCCGTATTGTATGTGATATTCAGAAAAATGTGGATGGGAATGTGGGATGAGTTTGTGGATGTCACAAAGATAGGCCGGGTGGTTGACAGTAAGGAGTAAAGTGTTACAGGAGGATATAAAGTGATTGGTCAGAAGGGCAAATCAGTAGCAGATGTAAGAAGTCCTCATAAATGTGAGGTGACACCCTTTAGAAGAGGGAAACAGACAAGGGAGCAGTCAATGAATGGCAAGACATAAGGAAGCTCAGAGCAACAGAGGGAACTTGGGGTGATTGTCTACAGATCCATGAAGGTGACAGGACAGGTTAAAAACGTAGTTAAAAATGCACACATGATGCTTGCTGTTATCAGTCATGGCATAGGTTATAATATCAGGAGCATGTTGGGGCTCTATAGAAATTAGGTTAGGCCACAACTGGAGTACTGAGTCCAGTTCTGGTCACCACACTGTATGAAGGATAGGATTGCATTGGAGGGGGTGAAAAGAAGCTCCACCAGCTGGCTGCCTGGGCTGGAGCTCTAAAGAGAGGCTCGATAAGCTCGGGTTGCTTTCTTTGGAGCAGAGAAGGTTGAGGGGGGACCCATATAGGTGTTAAATTATGAGGGGCATAGACAAGGTGAATAGAAAACAGCTGTTCCCCTTATTTGAAGGGTCAATAATCAGGGGAAATAATTTTGAATTGAAAGGCAGGAGCTTTAGTGGGGATTTGAGTAAAGATGTTTTTTTTCCAAGAGGGTTGGGGGGATCTGGAATGTAATGCCTGGAAGGGCAGTTGATGCAGGACACCGCACAACCTTTACAAAGTACTTGGATGTGCACTTGAACGTCATAATATTCGCAGCTATCAGCTTAGTGCAGGAAAGTCAGACCAGTGTACATAGTGTTGATTTTTGACAATACAAAGAGCCAAAGAGCTTCTTCTGTTATGTATGATTCTATGATTCTACCCTTTCCCTAATAGTACCTTTTTTCTTGCCTGTCCCTACTACTTTGATTTCTCATATCTTCCCAAATATATTCCTTACTCCGATAATTTTGTGGAAACCTCTCTCCACTGTTACATTTTATGACTCATTAGAACACTGTTCAGCAATGTTCAGGAGTCGAGTGTCCCAACAGCACAGATCCTACTTCCTCAGTACTCATGTCAATGTCCCATGAACCAGAATGCATTTCTCCCACACCAGTCTTTGAGTCACACATTTCTCTCCCTAACTTTGCTCGCTCTATGTTAATTTGCTTGTGACTCAGATATTTATACAAAGATCATTATTTTTGTGGTTCTTTTTCTTTGAATGTGGCTGCTTGCTCCTTAAACACTCTCAGTGGAACCTCTGTCCAAGCTGTACTATGTCTTGGTACACAGATGTAGCATAACCACTGGATCCTCCCGGTCCCTCTATATATTCCTCTGCAGCCTAGTGCAGATGTCCTGAACACCAGTGCCAGATAGGAAACACAGCCATCTGAACTTTCTCTCTTAGCTACAGAAAACTGCAACTCTCATCCTGACTGTGCAGTATCCTACGATCACTACATCTCTATCTCACTCTGCTAGAACGGCTTTTAGTATCACGGTGCCATGATCAGTCTAATCACCTACAATACAGCCCTCACTCTCATCCATAGAAGAACTTTGTAAACGCAGACGTGCATTTGTAAATACATATGTAGATACATATAAATTACGAACAGAAATGGGTCATTCACCTTTCACATCAACTCCACCAATTGATGAGATCAGACTGATCCTTCCTGTTTCAAATTCCAAATTGTCATTGACCCCTCAATAAGATTCAATTCCCTTTCCTAACAAAAATTAATCAGTGCCTTCGCCGGCTCCTGAGGCAGAGAATTCAAACTCTTTGAGAGAAAGAAAATCTGCCTATCTCTGTCCTGAAAGAGCATCCTCTGACTTTAAAGCAGTACCCTCCAAACCCAGTTCTCAACACAAGAGGAAACATCCTTTCCACATCCTCCTTTCCAAGTCCATTCAGGAGCTTGTACAATTCAATTAAGTCACTCCTCACTCTTCTAAGCTCTAGTGAAAACAAATCCATTCTGTCCAACCTTTCCTCAAACGAGAACCTGTTCATTCTCGATACCATTCTAGTAAACCGCCTTTGAATCATCTGCAATGCATTTTGAACTTCCCCTAAATAGTTAGATCAAAATTGTATACGAGATGTGTTCACACCATATCCTGTAAACTGAAAGGTAGCTTCCTTTCTTCTGTTCAATTTTTCATGTAACAAAGGACAGCATCCATCTTAATTCCATGTGGCTTCCACGTTAACATTTTGTGACTCATATACGTGGATCGCTCTGCAATTGCAAAGGCTGAACATCCTCCACCCCCCACCCCCCCCATCAACCGGCTTGATCACCTAAAACTGCCTGCCACTGTCCTATAGCTGACCACTAACCAAACCAAAACACCCTATCAAATGGATGTGACCACTTCCTGAAATAAAGTATCCAAATAACTTTCACCTTTCCTGATGTACTACAGTGTCTGCATCCTATTTCTGGCATTGAGCTGTTGTTCCTGCAGTTGTAGCTCTTATCAAAATCATGTTTGCTCAGACTATACAAGAATCCAAATGTCCCAAAATCCTTCAGTACATTATCTGCTATGCCAGATTTATCATGTGTGAAATAACTACCAAGTTATGCTTTATAATTAATAAAAGCTAAATCTCACAATGCTAATAAACATTACTAATATGCATAATAACTTATAATTACAAGTAAATTAGCTGAGACACAGATGATAAATAGCCAAAATATTCAATTACCAACCTCTTACCTGTTTACCTATGACATTGCACATTTGATTTCTTCACTCTTAAAGTGAATGCCCACAGACTGAGCTCAATCTGCAACCCTGGTCATTCTGTTATACTGCTTTAACCTTTCCTCCTCTCATGCTAGTTGAAACTCTTAACCGCTCTCTTGCACTGTGTTAAAGTTTTCCACCCTCATACTAGTAAGCTATCTATTACTTTCTTGCCTGTTTTAAGTCTCTCCATTCTGCAGTCAAATGTGAATACTGCAATACTGTCTCATGCTAATCTAAGTCTCCCTGCTCTTGCACTGGTAGCAAATTCTCCATCGTTCTCTCTCTCTAGTTGCTTCAAGGCTCCCTGTTCTTGTGCTGTCTGTAAATTCTCTCCACTTTCTCACACTGCTTTAAGCCTTCCTGCTTTCATGCTATTTTAAACCTCCCGCTTTTATTGTGAGCTTTTGGCTGTCGTCCAGAGCAAGCCTGTTGATGTGGTGAATACGGACTTCCTGAAGGCATTTGATGCAGTACTGCACAACAGGTTTGTGAGAAACATTAGAGGTCATGGGGGGAATAAAGTGCAATAGAAACACGTAACATCCCACCTAGTTTACTTATGTCAGGGTCATTTAGAACAGAAAAGTCTTCAGCCTATCGAGACTGCCCCAACCTATCGACATTCATCCTACTATATCCTTTGGAGATGGAAAATGCTACTCTTGCCAAAATTTGCACACATGTAACTTCTGACCTACAGCAATGTGGGTAATACAACTCCCCCAGAAAAGACCGAGCAAGCAAACAATTCAAAGGTAATTAGGGATGGACAACAAATTATGACCTTACCACATCCCCTGAAATAATAAAAGAAAGGAACACAAAATTAGTGGCACAATTTCAAAGGGACAGAGGAACAAATTGTTGGTGAACAACACACCTTAACAGTCTTTTCCAGAATAAGTTCATGAAGTTGCTTAAAAAGCGAAAATGGGAATCCATGATTTTAAGATTGGGGCAAAGTCATTACTAATGATTTGGAAATCATATGGTTTGGGTACAACTTCAGTACTGTGATCAGTTCTGGGCACTGCACTCTATTAAAGATGTTGGAACCATAGAAAGGGTACGGATGGGAGAAACCAGAATGGGACCAGAAATGGAAACAAAATGTCAATGGTGGTCAGAGACTGGAGAGGCCACAACTGTAATCCTCAGAGAGAGTTAAGAGGAGATTGAACGCAGGTTTTCAAAGGTATGAGGAGTTTTGGAAAAGTGAATTTGGAGGAGCATTTTTTTCCACCTATGTGTGACTCAATAAGAAGTTCCAAAAGAGAATTGGATACATGTAACGAAATGGATGATTCTTGTTCACAAGCTCCATCTCAGCTGTATAATCTCACTGATAGGCTTCTCCACCAGTATGACACCCCTCTCCAAAATGTAAAGGCTCCTGTACTGCAGAAGGTAGTGCTTAAGATTGGCAGATACCAGCTTATTAATTGATCCAAGTACAGAATTGAGATGCTGGACCGTGAGGTTCGTTGGCAAATGATAGAAGAAATAGACAAAGTCATTTCCCTGGATTCGGGGAATCCAGAATGAGAGGGTTTAGGGTGAGAGGAGAAAGATATAAAAGAGACCTAAGGGGCAACTGTTTCACGCAAAGGGTGGTATGTGTATGGAATGAGCTAGAGCTGAAAATGTGTTGCTGGAAAAGCGCAGCAGGTCAGGCAGCATCCAAGGAACAGGAGAATCGACGTTTCGGGCATCAGCCCTTCTTCAGGAATGAGCTACCAGAGGAAGTGGTGGAGGCTGGTACAATTGCAACATTTAAAAGACATCTGGATGGGTATATGAATAGGAAGGGTTTCGAGGGATATGGTCTGGGTGCTGGCAGGAAGGGCTAGATTGGATTGGGATATCTGGTTGGCATGGACAGGTTGGACCGAAGGGTCTGTTTCCATGCTGTATATCTCTATGGCTCTGTGACTCTAAGTGAGGTGGTACAGGAAATTTAAAAATGGACAAATCTCCAATTCCATTTGTATCTCAGTCTGCTGGGGGAGATGAGGGAAGAAATTGCAGGGGTCCTGACCCAGATTTTTAAATCAGCTCTGGCCACAGGGGAGGGGCCAGAGGACTGGAGGATAACTTATGTGGTTTCACTTTACAAGATGGATGATAGAAATAGGCCAGAGGATTATAGACCAGTGTGTCTAACCTCAATAGTAGGGGAACTATTGGAGAAAATAGTAAAGGAGGAAATTAACCTCAATTTAGTTAGGTAAGGTTTGATCAGGAATAGACAGAATGGCTTTGTCAGAAGGCGGTCACACCTTACAGATCTGGTGGAATTTTTCAGAAGCGATAAGCGTAGGCAGTTGATGTTGTTCATATGGATTTCAGCAAGGCCTAGACAAGGTCCCGAATTGGAAACCAATAAAGAAGATAAAGGCTCATGAGATTCAGTAACTTGACAAGATGATTTAATGATAGGAGACAGAGTGGTGGTAGAAGGCTGTTTGTGTGACTGGAGCTCAGGATGCAGTGGCATTCCACAGGAATCTGTACTGAGTCCCTTATATTCCTTATTGTCATATTCCTTCCATGACAATAGCATGCCTTTTCCACTTCTAGAAGGTTTCCTATCTCTGTGCCTGCCTGACCCCAAGCTGGAGGTGAAAACCTCACCGGTGTCCTTGTCTCAATCCAGACTTGAATAATTTTCAACATTCTACCGGTCGACCTCCGACAGAAGTGGAGATCACTCAAAATCTCTGATGTTCGTAACCTGACTTCTATCATGTCCTATACGTGCTGCCCAACAATGGCTCCCAGTCTAGCCACTACTCTCGTTTAAATTTGTTTATCATCATCTTCAAAATTCCTCTTCTCAGTAGTCTACTGTACCTATGAGGGCAATGGTTTGTTACTGGTTTAGAGACAATGTGCAGGGCTACCAAGGCAGGGCAGAAGACTGGCAATTCAGTTACGAGGCCCTGACACCCACTGCGGTCACAATGGGCCGAGTGGCTTTCTTCTGCACAGTAACAGTTTTGTGACTTCTCCAGCTCCATAACTATTGGCAATCACAGTGCTTCTCCCTCGGTCACCCCCACCCCAGTTTCAGTTGCCTAACCATGTCTTCAACCATCAAGGTCCCAAAATCTGGTGCTCTCTCCTGAAACTACTTCTCACCTTACTGACCGAGTTTTTTTATCTTGCTTTAAAATTTCTTCCATGACTTGATATCAATGGGTCAATCTTGCACCTCACAAAATTTATTACAAAGTCCGAAATATTTAGCCCATGCTCATGTTGATGCTCCAGACAGCTCTCTTTCTTCCCCTTTTCCCCTCAACCAAATCATTCTACTGTTTCTTATGTCTTCCTCTGTTTATCCAGCTTTCCCTAAATGCTACTAATCTCAACTGCTCCTTGGGGTTAACAGGTTCCACATTGTCACAACTTCTTGGGTAAAGAACTTTCTCTTGGGAACCTTATTGGGTTTATGAGGAGGAGAAGGACAAACCCCTAACTCCATTGAGAGCGTCAAGTTCCTAGGAGTGATGACAATTGGCAATCTGTGTTGGACCTTCCACATAAATGCAACGGTCAAGAAGGCACAACAATGCCTCTCTTTCCTCAGGTAGCTCAAGAAATTCGGCTCATCCATAAGGACACTCACCAATTTCTACAGATGCACCATTGAAAGTGTACTGTTCAGGTGCATTACGGCCTGGTATGGTGATTGCTCTACCCAGGACTGTAAGAAACTACATAAGGTTGTGTTCAGAGACCATGATGGAAGCTAACCTCCCATTCCATGTACTCTATTTACACTTCTTGTTACCACAGGAAGGCTGCCAACATCATCCAAGACCCCTCACAGCCCAGCAATGCTCCTCTGCAACCTCTTCTGTCAGGCAGAAAATACAAAAGGAGAAGGTGAAGTCTGCAGATGCTGGAGGTCAGTCGAGAGTGTGGTGCTGGAAAAACACAGCAGGTCAGGCAGCATCCAAGGAGCAGGGGAATTGACATTTTGGGCAAAAGCCCTTCATCAGGAAGGAAGCTTTGAGCCGAGGGGGTAGAGAGATAAATGGGAGGGGTGGAGCTGGGAGAAAGGTAGCTGAGAGTGCAATAGGTGGATGGAGGTGGGGGTAAAGGTGATAGATCAGTGAGGAGGGTGGAGCGGATAGTTGGGAAGGAAGATGGACAAGTAGGACAGGTCATGAGGGTGGTGCTGAGCTGGAAGTTTGGAACTGGGACAAGGTGAGGGGAGGGGAGATGAAGAAACTGGTGAAGTCCACATCGATACCATATGGTTGGAGGGTGGAAGATGAGGCATTCTTCCTCCAGGTGGTTATGGAATGCCGTTGGAGGAGGCCCAGGACCTGCATGTCCTTGGCAGAGTGGGAGGGGGAGTTGAAGTGTTCGGCCACGGGGTGGTGGAGTTGGTTGGTGTGGATGTCCCATGGATGTTCTCTGGAGCGCTGTGCAAGTACGCGACCTGTCTCCCGATTGTAGAGGAGACCGAATGTAGAGAAGGTACGGAAGCTTGAACACACACACCGACAGGTTCAAGAACAGTTTCTTCCATGCTGTTATGAGACTGCTGACTGGACCTCTCAAATTTTCAATAATGTCGATCTTGCTAATACCGATTTTGCTTTGCGCACCTCCTATGCGGGCGTAACTTTGTGTGCCTCTCTCTGTCCAAGCACCCTATGACCTGTATGTCACTGTATGTTATGATCTGCATGTACTGCTTACAAAACAAAACTTTTCACTGTACTTTGGTATAAGTGGCAACGGTAAATCAAATCTAAATCTCAATCTAAACCAAATAGTGACCACCCCCAGCCCCAACACAGAGTCCTCTTCAAGTGGTAACATGCTCTCTTTGTCTACCCAGTTAAACCCTTTCCTAATCATCAAATCCATCATCAGGTCCTGGCTAAGCTTTCTCCTTTGTAGATAAAAGTGCCCCTGCCTGTGTAGCCTTTACTGATAGTTATCACCCCTCTATTCTGGTGTCATTCTTTTATTGCCCCTTCTCCAGTGCTTTAAAAGGACCAAGGTTGTTCATCTTAAAATATGTTGCTGAGAATGAGCCGAGCTATTTGTGAGCTGGTTTGCGAGCGTTTCGTTTCCCGGACCTCATTTGCAACCAGGGTTGTAAGAAATAATGGGCAAAAAAAAAGAATGTCACAAAGCCGCTGGCAATGTGTCCATGCATAGCGGCCAGAGGAATTCCTAGACCAAGGTGAGGTGACGAGAGGCTCCCTCAGCACTCGTTGTGAAGGAATACTAATGAATGAAGGAGCAATAGCATGCACAGATTAATTAGTACAGCTAACGGTGTTGATATGAGCTGGAGAATAAGAGAATGCCCTCACTGCTATTATAGTGGCGTGTCAGGACTGAGGCTGTGTGCAAATGTATTCAGTGGCTTCATTCTCTGAAAACTGGCCCCAGTCTCATTTCCATGACAAAGCCCCTCTGGGGTTTGAGCTGCATTCCACGGTATTTGAAGGCAGCGAGTAGGCAAGTAATTGAACTCTCTCCATCCCTGAGGCCTAGAGCCATTCATGAGGAAGTGGGGGGGGGGGGGGGGTGGGGTTGCGAATGAATTGAAAACATCTCAAGCTAAACCTTCTTTCGAATGAGACATTAAAACTGCTCGGCCGTCGGCTGCGTCATCACACCAGCACGGTTTCTCAGAACTGCCTGGATTCCTGGGCTAACGCCACTTTCTCTCTAAAATAAAACACATTCCCGTTGGCATCAAATTGCTGCTTGCCAGGCACCATTCCTCTGCCATACTTCCTCAATCGAACCTTGTAGTTACTTCATTGGCTGGAACGCACTTTAGGATTAAGTGAAAGCTGAGACAGGCGTTAGAAAAATGGAGCGATTTCTTGCTTTCTAATGGAGGGATTCCAAAGCGATGGAAAATATGATCAAGTTGGAAACTTGGTCAATTGCCAATGGCTAATATTTTGTTTTATTCATTCGTGGTATGAGCGTATTATTTGGCTGGGTCGCCATATATTGTCCATCCTTAATACTCTTTGTACTGAATGGCTTGTTCAGAGGATGGTTAAGTGTTGATCATCTTGCTGTGGGTCTGGAGGCACATGTAGGCCAGATCAGGGAGGATGGCAGATTCCTTGCTTCAAGTAATTATGGAATTCTTTATAGATGGCACAATAGCTTAGTGGTTAGCATTGCTGCCTACTGGGACCTGGGTTCGACTCTACGCTCAGGCGACTGTCTACGTGGGGCTGACATGTTCACCTTATGTCTATGTGTGTTTCCTCTGGGTGCTCCAGTTTCCTCCCAAAGTCCAAAGGTATGCAGGTTATGGTGAATTGGCCATGCTACATTGTCCACGGATGTGTAGGCTAAGTGGATTAGCCATAGGCAATGTAGGGTTACAGGGCTAGTGTGGGATGCTTTTCAGAGGGTCAGTGTGGACTCAATGGGCCAAATGACCTGCTCCCACACTGTAGGGATTCTAAAGAGCATTAGTGAACTGGACATTTTTTAAAAAATGACAATCAGCAGTGCTCACATAGTTATCACTGGTTCAGTTTTAAGTCCAGAGGCCATAAATGTGAAGGTCGGGGAATGTCATTGGGAGGAGTATTGACCCAGACATTCAGAAGTTTAGAAGTGGTCCAAATACAAAACATACTCACAAACAAAATGAAAAATCAACATATCAGCTCTGAAGCTCTTTGAGCCACACTCTGATTCTGAAAGGCTACCTAGCCTAGTTTGGTCTCTGTGCCAAACTCCCAGGTGGGGTCCATTTTCATAAAGGAGCTGGGTATCCAGATTATTCATAATGATTCCAGTTATACAGATGGCTGGGTCAGGGGTGCCAAAACAGTACCTTGTAGAAGAGGCTTGGATATCTTGGTCGGCCAGTAGAATTGCCACGAGCCTCCATCCCCTCTACTTGCCTTTATATGGAAATAGCCATCAACAATTTAAGATTTTATTTTGTTGTGCCTTCAAGCTGTCAAAGCATCTGTAAGGTTATTCATAGAGTCATAGAGGTGTACAACAGGGAAACAGACCCTTCGCTCTAACTCATCCATGCCAACCAGATATCCGAAATTAAGCTAGTCCCATTTGCCAGCATTTGGCCCATATCCCTCTAAGCCCATCATATTCAAATACCCATCCAGGTACCTTTTAAATGTTGTAATTGTACCGGCCTCCACCACTTCCTCTGGCAGCTCATTCCATGTATACACCACCCTCTGCTTGAAAAAGTTGTTCCTTAGTTCCCTTTTATATCTTTTCCCTCTCACCTTAAACATAATCCCCTAGTTTTGGACTCCCCTACCCTTGTCTATTTACCCTATCCATGACCCTCATGATTTTATAAGCCTCCATAACTCACCCCTCAGCCTCTGACACTCCAGGGAAAATAGCCCCAGCCTGTTCAACCTCTCCCTTTAGAATCCTCCCACCCTGACAACATCCTTGTAAATCTTTTCTGCACCCTTTCACATTTCACAATATGTTTCCTAAAGCAGGGAAACCATAATTGAATGTAGTACTCCAAAAGTGGACTAACAAATGTCTTGTACAGCCCCAAGATGATATCCCAATCCTATACTCAATGCACTGACCAATAAAGACAAGTGTATTCACTACCTGTGTCTCCACCTCCAAGGAACTATGAACTTGGACCCCAAGGTCTCTTTGTTTGGCAACATTCCCAAAGACTACCATTAACTGTGTAACTCCTGTGCTGATTTGCCTTACCTCACAATTATCTAAATTAAATTCCATCTGCCACTCCTCAGCCCATTAACCCATTTGATCAAGGTCCCCTCATACACTGAGATAACCTTATTCACTGTCCACTACCCATGCAATTTTGGTGTCACATGCAAGCTTACTGACCATAACTCCTATGTTCACATCCAAATCATTCATATCAATGCCAAAAGTAGTGGACTCACATGAGTATTAAGAAACAAAACACGATACTGAACCATGAAAGGAAATATTACATCAGATGATCAAACCTGATCAAAGACGCCAGCTTTAACGAGTCACTCAAAAGAGGGAGCTCAGGGGGAGAAGCAAGGAAGGAATGTCCAAGCTTGAGGCCCAGGCATTTGGAGGATGGAGAGTGGAATGTTTAAACTTGGAGATGCTCAAGAAACCAGAATGTGAGCAGTGCAGAAGGTTTGAAAGGTGCATGGGGTTGCAGGAGTCGACAGAGTTTGGGGGGAGGTGAGGACATGGAGGCATTGGAAGATAAGATTGGGAAAGCTTATAGCCAGTAAGCATCTGCAGTTATTTAAAAAGTGTGGCCACGTGGGTTGGGAGCACCAGTTCCCATCCACAAGTTCCGCCGCCCTCTTTCCTTTGACCATCATCGCTAATTTTGCACCCTAGCCCTTATTGGCCTGCAAATGTTGTCGTCATAATGTTTTCTTTGGTTCCTTATCACCTTAAGGTAGAGTCGCAGGTAGATAGGATAGTGAAGAAGGCGCTTGGTATGCTTGCCTTTATTAATCACAACAGCGAGCAAAGGAGTTGGGAGGTTATGTTGCAGCTGTACAAAACATGGGTTAGGCCACTTTTGGAATATTGTGTGTAACCCTCCTATAGGAAGGATGTTGTGAAACTTGAAAGGGTTCAGAAAAGATTTACAAGGATGTTGCCAGAGGGGGAGGTTTGAACTATAGGGAGAGGCTGAATAGGCTGGGGCTGTTTTCCCAAGAGCATCTGAGGCTAAGGGGTGACTTCATCAAAGTTTATGAGGGACTGGATAGAGTAAATAGATTAATTTTTATCCTGGAGTGGGGGAGTCCAAAACTAGATGGGATAGGTTTAAGGTGAGAGGGGCAAGATTTAAAAGGGACCTGAGGGGCAACCTTTTCTCGCAGAGGGTGGTGTGTATGTGTATGTGTGTGTGTGTGTGTGTGTGTGTGTGTAGGATATCTGGTCTGCATGGACGAGTTGGACCGAAGGGTCTGTTTCTGTGCTGTACATCTCTATGACTCTAATAGTTACCTGCCCTGCAATGAGGCATATTCCAATGAGCCTTATTCAGAGAGAGTTGAGGCCATCTCCATCCTCACTCGCATTAACTCCTGTTTATATTGATTGACCCAGTGTTCAGTGAACCACGATGAGCTAACCAAGTTTAAAAACTTTTGAGTCATGTCAGACTGAACAGTTAAGTGTCAATCATGTTTCTGTGGGTCTGGAGTTATGCGTAGGCCAGACCAAGTAAGGCTGGCATGTGTCTTTCCAAAAGGACATTAGAGAACCCAACAGGTTTTTGACAGTCGGTAGAGGTTATGTGGCTTGCTGTTGAAAGACTAAGTCAACCTAGTTTTGTTTCTCCCTACACAGATGCTGCCAGACCTGCTGAGTTACAGCACCATTCACTGGTGTTTGTTTCAGGTTTCCATTATCTGCAGTATTAAAAAGCCCATTCTTGAGTTTTTTTTCCTAAATCTCTGTTCTGGCTTCAGGTCAGCAGAAGTTTTGGAATTGTCCAGGTGACGGACTATGAAAATTGAAAGGCCAACCAGCTGCTTGTCATCCTGGTCATGCCTGGTGAGAGTGAAGGTTCGGATGACGGCTTCGGCAGCCGATGAGCTGACGTGAGTGCCAAGCTGGGCAGGACTGGCAATTGAGTGGTCTTCTTTTTTTTCCCTTTTTATTCATGGAATGTGGGCTGCCCTGGCTAGACCGGTATTTACTGCCTATCCCCAATTGCCCAGAAGGTGGTTAAGGACTAACCACATTGCTGTGGGTCTGGTGTCACATGTAGGTCAGACCAGGTAAGGATAGCAGTTTCCTTCCCTAAAGGACATTAGTGGACCAGATAGTTTTTCTGACAATCGACAATGGAATCACGGTCATCGTCAGACTCCTCATCCCGGTATTTTTGATTGAATTCAAACTCCACCGTCTACCATGGCAGGATTCGAACTCACATCCCTGGGTCTCTGGATTAACATTCCAGCAATAATCCTTACACTGGCCATCACCTCCAAAACCCAGAGTCTCCTCGAAAATCATTCAATCCTTCATGCCTGCTCCATCGTTCAATACGGTCAATGCTGACCTTTCAACTCAGCACCTTGTTCCTGCTGTCACCCCACATCCTTTGATCCCCTCAGTGTTAAGCACTACATGTAATGCTGTAAACTTGCTGGAGTCCATTTCCAAGCCCACTTCCACAACATCAAAGGTTGGTATACACTGCAGGAAAGGATACCCTGAGGCAAGGTATGTTGGCAAGACCATGAGGATGGCACGACAATGGATGAATGGATACCATGCAACAATCGCCAGACAGAAATGTTCCCTCCCAGTCCAGAAACACTGCAGCGGTCAAGGACATTCAGCCTCCAATCTTTAGGTAAACGTCCTCCAAGGCACCTTTTGAGATACACAACAATGCAGAATCATTGAGCAGAAGTTGATAACCAAGTTCCATATCCAAGAAGACAGCCTCAACTATGATCTTGGCTTCATGTTACGCCACATGTAACTCCACCACACGGTTCTGTATCTCTAAAATCTTCCTTACTGTTTTGTTTTGACACCATCACCTTGGTAACTTGTTATGATCTCTCTACCTTAATTAGTTTGTACAGTTTTGCATTACTTGTTACTTTGGTTAGACTTGCATCATGCAACTCTTATACCTGTCATGTTAGTCCAGCTGTTTGGCTGGTCTCTACCATCATCTATTCTTTTGATTTTGTTTTGTAATTATCTTTCTGCTTTAATGAACCTATGATCATGCCTTCACTTGCTATTCAGCTGTTGATACTTTAGTCACACCATCTGCCTCTTTTGACCACCTTCAAAGACTTGCTATTCAGCCTGTCGACACTCCACTCACACCATTTGTCCTATCTCTTGATGCTCTTAATTACCTGGAATTATCTTGCAATGCTCTCTCCGCCTATAAACTCTGTGCCTGTGTGCTTCCCTCCACTTCACTTGACGAAGGAGCAGCACTCCGAATGTGGTATCAAATAAACCTGTTGGACTATAATCTGGTGTTGCATGACTCCTGACTTAATCTTCGATGTGTTTGCACGTCCGTGGCTTTGCTCCAGGGATTTGGAAAACATTCCAGTGCAGGACAGAGGAGTGTTTCCCAACAGTGGTGCTGTCTTTCTGATAGGACTTTATGCCTAGCTGCCTTTGCAGATGTTGATTCAAGACCGTGTGAAACCATTTGAAAAAGGCCAAGGACTTCCCGAGCGTGCTGTAGTTTGGTGGTGACAGTTGAACCACTTGATGCTCTCTTTGCTTTGAGACTTTTCTTCCATCCTTTAAGATCGCCATGCTCCTCTTTCAGTGACCACCATAGTCACTGAAAGTGAAGTTGATCACATCGCAACCAGTTGAGCTGAATTGCAGCCAGTTCTGTGTGACAGATTAGACACAATTGAAAATTGGGTAAAGATTGCCTCAAACTGATGTCACTCTAAATAATGATGAAAAAGGCACAGTTTTATTCACTTGGCCTGAATTCTAAGGGGTAGTGTGTCGAACCAGTGATGAGGTCCTGGAGAGATCTGGCACAAAGATGAGCATTTTACACTAGAGTCTTTAGATGCCTGAGAGTCACTCTAATTCTGACCAGTCGTACCTTCTCTGATTTTAATCACGCCACCACTGATGGCCATACCTTCAGCTGATTGAGCACTAGATACTGGAATTCCCTTCCTAAACCTCAACAACCTTCTAGCTTCACCCGCTCCCCGAAGATGCTCCAGAAAAAGTCGCAGTTTCACCAAATATTCAACCAACTCCACGAGTCGCTCTTTCCATGGCTGGGTGCCACATTTTGATTTTGAAACACTCCTGTGAAATGCAAAGCTTGTTGCCATTGGCATTGAGTTGGGTTTCAGCTCCAATTGCTGTCCCTTTCTGCAAGTTCCGAATGATTATTGATCCTGTGACATTCATGACAACAAACCTACTCAGTGAAAATATTCAGCGAAATGGAAACTTGTTCTAGCTCATCAGGATTAAATAGTTCACCAGGACTCACTGTCCCATACGTTCACATGCATGGTGATCACATGGAGTGAAGAAGGAGAGAGAAGTGACATAGATTTCCCAGTTCCCACGCAGAGAGAGATATACCTTCTCATTCTGTGCATGATCATAAGAGGCCTGGATGTGATTATTCCCAATGAAAATGTGACCCACTAGCTGCCTGTTTTCTAGACCTTAATTCTTTGCAAACTATTTGCAAGGAGCAGATGCTCCAGATGTGAATCCAAATATCATTTGACAATGAGCTGTCCAAAACAGAAAAGGACAACACTCATGGTCGATATGACCATGCATTTCCATTTGGAATAATATTTCTCAATGTGGGGGATGTTGCAATGCATCTTGCATTAAGCATGTTGTATACATTGGGTTTTGTTGATGGGTTATGACAGCTTTAATAATACCCTGATTGAGTAAACTGAAGAACCGGTCTTTTCAAAATCAGTTGCATTATCGTGCTCCACGCCCAGTTTCATTTGTGCCTTTTTCATTGAAGACCAACTTAACAGATACAAACAAATTACTGTGGATGCTGGAACTTAACAGACATATTATTAGAGATATTTATTTTAGTGATCTCAATGTGTGGTTCTCACCAGACTCTAAACAAGTGGATCTTGATTACTGCTTAAATTAATATTTATCCTAATGAATAAGCATATCTGTTCCACATACTGTTGAGGGATTGTCTGAGTCTCTCTGTCTGTTGGTCTGTCCATCTGTCTAACAATCTAATCTAGTCTATCTATCTCTGCACAGTTAAACTAAATAATGATAATTAGGTCATCATCATTCCTAAAGCTGTTTGTAACTCACTTTCAGCCTTGATTCTCTGTGTCATGCATCACTTTGATAACTCTGCTATTTTTTCTTGTGGTTTGAGCTAGCATTGTCATCTACAGACTGAGATACCCCTTTGTAGTATCTTGTCATCTGTCCATACATTATCCATGGTTGGTTACCAACCTGGAGTATATTGAATGTTTACATATTCAGTGTTCCTGGGGCTGCTTGCTCCTCTTGACTAGAACTTCTGCAGCACTTCACTCCTGTATTTATACCTGTTTATAGTAGGTTGCCAAACACAGCTTTTCATGCAGTGTCGAAGACTTCTTCACATGCTCAATCTAACTGGTACCTTCTCTCTTACTGATGTCAGATCATGTGGTTGGTTTCACCATCAAAATTGATACCTGCACGTGACGGGCAGAAGATCCTTTTCCTGTGCTGTCAATCTCTATGACTCTATGACACGACTCTCAATATACCACAATAATTATTAAAGCTGTCATAACCCATCAACAAAACCTAATGTATACAAACATGCTTAATTCAAGACGCATTGCAACATCCCCCCATTTAGAACTATTGTTCCAAACGGAAATGCATGGTTATACAGAAATGAGTGTTGTTAATTATACAATCAAATAAAAATAATTTTCAAGAGTAATACTTCAAAATACCACTTTGGAGGTTTGACAACGCACCATATGATATGGTGATCATATATCCAAGCAGAGGGGGATACATTGTTCTTTGTTGCTCTTGTTTGATGACTTGGTTGTTTTGCCACTAGTTGAGGTCACTCAACATTACAGCACAATCATTATTGAAATGTTCCTTGTCACTATCTTTGTGCACTAGTGCTGTGCTCTAAATTGATTGATCTGCCTTCTACTCCTTTACAATGTAAAATCACGGTCAGTAATAACTTTGCGAGATCATGGCTGGTAGCTCATTTCAGAAACATTTGCTGGTCTCATAGAGTCATAGAGGTGTACAGCATGGAAACAGACCCTTCAGTCCAACCCGTCCATGCTAACCAGATATCTCAACTCAATCTAGTCCCACCTGCCAGCACCCGGCCCATATCCCTCCAAACCCTTCCTATTCGTGTACCCATCCAAATGCCTCTTAAATGTTGCAATTGGACCAGCCTCCACCACATCCTCTGGCAGCTCATTCCATACATGTACCACCCTCTGCGTGAAAAGGTTGCCCCTTAGGTCTCTTTTATATCTTTCCCCTCTCACCCTAAACTTATGTCCTCTAGTTCTGGACTCCCCGACCCCAGGGAAAAGACTTTGTCTATTTATCCTATCCATGCCCCTCATAATTTTATAAACCTCTATAAGGTCTCCCCTCAACCTCCAACGTTCCAGGGAAAATAGCCCCAGCCTGTTCAGCCTCTCCCTGTAGCTCAGTTCTTCCAATCCTGGCAACACCCTTGTAAATCTTTTCTGAACCCTTTCAAGTTTCACAACATCTTTCTGTTAGGAAGGAAACCAGAATTGGAAGCAATATTCCAACAGTGGCCTAACTAATGTCCTTTACAGCCGCAACATGACCTCCCAACCCCTGTACTCAATACTCTGCCCAATAAAGGAAAGCATACCAAACGCCTTCCTCACTATCCTATCTACCTGCGACTCCACTTTCAAGGAGCTATGAACCTGCACTCCAAGATCTCTTTGTTCAGCAACACTCCCTAGAATCTTAACATTAAGTGTATAAGTACTGCTAAGATTTGCTTTCCCAAAATGCAGCACCTCGCATTTATCTTTATTAAACTCCATCTGCCACTTCTCAGTCCATTGGCCCATGTGGTCCAGATCCTGTTGTAATCTGAGGTAACCCTCTTCACTGTCCACTACACCTCCAATTTTGGTGTCATCTGCAAACTTACTAACTGTACCTCTTATGCTCACATCCAAATCATTTATGTAAATGACAAAAAGTAGTGGACCCAGCACCGATCCTTGTGGCACTCCAGTGGTCACAGGCCTCCTGTCTGAAAAACAGCCCTCCACCACCACCACCCTCTGTCTTCTATCTTTGAGCCAGTTCTGTGTCCAAATGGCTAGTTCTCCCTGTATTCCATGAGATCTAACCTTGCTAATCAGTCTCCCATGGAGGACCTTGTCAAACGCCTTACTGAAGTCCATATAGATCACATCTACTGCTCTGCCCTCATCAATCTTCTTTGTTACTTCTTCAAAAATATCAATCAAGTTTGTGAGACATGATTTCCCACACACAAAGCCATGTATGAAGCTAAAGAAGGTCTGATTAGCGATTGTCAACATAGCTTTATGTGTGGGAAATCAGGTCTCACAAACTTGATTGAGTTTTTTGAAGAAGTATCAAAGAGGATTGATGAGGGCAGGGTGGCAGATGTGATCTATATGAACTTCAGTAAGGCATTCAACAAAGTTCCCCATGGGAGACTGGTTAGCCAGGTTAGATTTCATGGAATACAGGGAGAACTCGCGATTTGGATACAGAACTGGCTCAAAGGTAGAAGACAGAGGGTAGTGGTGAAGGGTTGTTTTTCAGACTAGAGGCCTGTGACCAGTGAAGTGCCACAGGGATCGGTTCTCTACTTTTCATCATTTATAAAAATGATTTGGATGTGAGCATAAGAAGTGTAGTTAGTAAGTTTGCAGATGACACCAAAATTGGAGGTGTAGTTGACAGCGAAGAAGATTACCTCAGATTACAACAGGAACTTGATCAGATGAGCCACTGGGCTGAGAGGTGGCAGTTGGAGTTTAACTTCAATAAATGCGAGGTGCTGTATTTTGGGAAAGCAAATCTTAGCAGGACTTAAACACTTAATGGTAAGGTCCTAGGGAGTGTTGCTGAACAAAGAGACCTTGGAGTGCTGGTTCATAGTTCCTTGAAAATGGAGTCGCAGGTAGATAGGATAGTGAAGAAGGCTTTCCTTTATTGGTCAGAGTATCGAGTAGAGGAGTTGGGGGGGGTCATGTTGTGGCTGTACAGGACATTGGTTAGGCCACTGTTGGAATATTGCATGCAATTCTGGTCTCCTTCGTATTGGAAAGGTGTTTTGAAACATGAAAGGGTTCAGAAAAGGTTTACAAGGATGTTGCCAGGATTGGAGGATTTGAACTATAGGGAGAGTCTGAACAGGCTGGGGCTGTTTTCCCTGGAGCGTCGGAGGCTGAGGGGTGACCTTATAGAGGTTTATAAAATCATGAGGGGCATGGATAGGATGAATAAACAAAGTCTTTTCCTTGGGGTCGGGGAGTCCAGAACTAGAGGGCATAGGTTTAGGGTGAGAGGGGAAAGATATAAAAGAGACCTAAGAGGCAACCTTTTCATTCAGACAGTGGTACGTGTATGGAATGAGCTGCCAGAGGAAATGGTGGAGGCTGGTACAATTGCAACTTTTAAGTGGTATCTGGATGGGTATATGAGTAGGAAGGATTGAGTGTCTGTTTTCATGCTGTACATCTCTATGACTCTAAGACACATGCTAAGATAGTAATAATATCATGAGCATGCCTATTAAAGGTATACAGACATGCCAACTGTGATACAACGTGGGATAAAAACAGAAACATTTTCACTTTACCCTTGATATAAATAGCAACTAGATCAACTCTTTCTACAGTAATACATGTCAAAGTCAAAAGGTCTTGTAGATAAAGTCATGGAAAAATAGATGAGAACCAGAATTTGAATCCTCTTCTTTCCAGATGAGGATATAAAGCTAAAATAAAGCCAGTTGCTTGAGGATTTGAAGTTTGAAGAGACAAACTGCCAGATGACACATCGATTTATCACCAACTTAGTGGAGAAGAACTCGAATGTTTTTTTACTGAACTATAAGAAGGTAACTGTGTGCTAGGACACAGGACACAGTGCACATCATCACAGAAAATGATACAGTGTTTCATGACGCTGACCATGTTTACACTGCCATATCACAAACTAAAACTCCTGTTAGATGCTGATATTGATTTGAATGTTGATTAGTTGTGTTTGTTTATGAAAGTTAATTTTTTTGCCTTACTCCAGCAAACCTCACTAAGTATTCTTTGGCAACAAAGATTGATCCAAGTTCACAATAACCAACGATCATACACTTACCAAACATGTAAATTATCTTGCAAATTTACAAGTTCTCCACATAATCTACTCTGGAAAGATGAGTATTGCATGGTTTACATGCTGTCTCAAGATAAGAAGAAGAAACTGTAAGGCCATCGTAAGCCTTCTCTTAGAATGATGATCCTTTCAAGAAAGAGGAAACAGGGATTACATCGGAATAAACTAAACTGTGGTCAACAAAGAGATTCAATGCACCAAATGTAAAGGAAATCTGTAACTGGCCAGCACAGAAAATCTCAGGAATGTTTAGAGATATATTTCATCAAAAAAAAGAAGAGCTTTCTATAGTCACACACCAAGATTTTGATTGGCATCAGTTTGGCATCTGATCTTTTTTTTGGGGGGAGTCCAGTTCATTCAGCTCTAAACTTACAGTTCCAGCATGCCTTCAAGAAGGCATCAGAGTGCCTAAATACAAACTTATAACATAAGGGAATCCTATTTAGAATGCGTTATATTGTAATCATAATACAGTGTGTTGAGAAACTCCTCTGTAACATTTGAGTTCGAAGGAGAGACTTGATAGGCTGGGACATTATTTCAGGGAGGAGAAAGTGAGGACTGCAGATGCGAGAGATCAGAGTTGAGAGTGTGGTGCTAGAAAAGCACAGCCAGTCAGGCAGCATCCAAGGAGCAGGAGAATCAACGTTTCGGTCACAAGCCCTTCATTAGGAAATGCTTACGCCTGAAATGTTATTTCTACCGCAAGTTGGATGCTGTGCTTTTCCAGCACCACACTCTCGACTGGGACTTTTTTCACTGGAGCATAGGAGGTTGAGGGGTGACCTTATTGAGGTTTATAAAATCATTAGAGGCATAGATAAGGTGAATGGCTGGAGTCTTTTCCCTAGGATGGGGGAGTTCAAAGTTTTCGGGGGCATCTTTTAAGGTGAGAGGTGAAAGCTTTGAAAGGGATCTGACCAGCAACTTTAGGCTAAGTGGATTTGGGTAAGTACATCAATAGGAAAGGTTATAAGGGATATGTGCCAAATGCAGGCAGGTGTGACTAGTTTAGTTTGAGAACATGGTTGGTGTGGGCTAGTTGGACCAAAGGGTCTATCTCTGTGCAGTATGACTCTATGACTTTACAGTATAATTTTTTAACAATCCATAAACGCAGCAGAACTATCTGTAAATGATATAACATCACTCCAATACAAGCAAAGACTCCTTCATGATCGAGCAAATTAACAACCTATTTCCTTTATGGCTGTTTGCTGTAGATTACGAGAACAAAATATTGATAATCCGCGAATTAAACACCTTGCATGACAGAATATGCATATTGATGATCAGCATGCTTTTCATCCAGTTGTATCCGCAGTATCATTATCCTTATCATCATAATCAGATCCATGTCCTCGACAATTACTCCACCACACAAGAAGAAATATCTGCACTGAAACCTATTTTAGATTTTGCCAAGGCTTTTGACCATGTAACACCCATTAAGTTGCTGGACAAACTAGATCATCATGGAGTTCAAGGAAATCTTAAGTAATCTTTTTTTTGTGTGGGATGGGAGCAGTGAATTTGAAAATATTGCCAGAAACTGATTCAACCAGAGTTCAAAATTGGACTCCCGGTTTCAGGGGCCTTTAAATCCATTAGGTTGGAGGTCAGGCAGAATGAAATGACTGTCACCTTGTATCAGCAGTTGAGAGTGTGCTGCTGGAAAAGCACAGCAGTTCAGGCAGCATCCAAAGGGGAAAAAAAAATCGACATTTCAGGCTGAAGCCCTTCATCAGGAATGCTCATCTGGCCCGAAACGGTCAATTTTCGTGCTCCTCTAATGCTGCCTGACCTGCTGTGCTTTTCCAGCAACACGCTGTCAACTCTGATCTCCAGCATCTGCAGACCTCTCTGTCTCCACCTTGCATCAGCAACCTTGTTTCGAAAATGATGGCCCCCTTGCATTTCATCAAAGTAGGTCCTATGCAAAGAGGCTGTCCTTTCCCAATGTCAAATGGAAAAATTGTGAAGTTGAGTGGGACTGCTGAATTAGCTGGGCACCCAAGCAAGGTCAGATGTGAATTGATATCATTCAAAGTCTTGGCGTAAAGCATGACTCTAAAAATCTCAAAATGGAATATCATATTCAAGCAAATGAAACAATGAGAAAGATTTTAAAAGGAGTATTTGAAACTTCCATCATTGGGTGAGGCCAGTGACATGGAATGTTTTAGCTTTACGGATTCATCTTTCAAAAATCTCTGTGATGTGTTTTTTCAGTGCCAGGAGGGTTTGTACTCAATCCAAGATGGCGATGGATTGGAGCACCAGAGTTGGATCTTGTCCACTCCAACTGTTTTTCTTTTTTCTTTTGCTTTTTTTCTTTAGTTTTCTTCCTCTACTCATCGTTTGGAGGGAGCTCAGTCATGGTGATGGCAGCACCAGCCATGGCAGCGGCTGGGAGCCCCTGAGCCGCACAAGATTGGGACTCCAGCAGACTGTGGCCAGGTGGCTGGTGAGCCCAGATGACAGTCGGTGCTGGAGACAGCAGCGTTGAGGTGTGGGGATCGAGAGATGGAGCCCACCGCAGGGGAGAGATCGCGCCCAGTGCAGGAGAGAGAGATCAAACCCAGCACGGGAGACAGAGAGATCGAGGCCTCATGGGAAAAGCCCAACGTGTAGCGACTGCAGACCCATGGCTCAAGAGGGACTGTATTTTGAGCTTTTAACTTTATTTCTTCTTTACTATTTTATACTGAGAAGAACTGTAACGATGAACTTATTTCTTTAATTTTCTACCTTTTACTTAAGATTTTATACCTAAGACCTTGTACCTAAGATAGCATCATGAATGATGACACTGTAAACTTTTCACTGTCCTCCTGCATCCCTGTACTTGAGCACATTAGATTAGCTTACTTACTTACTTACAGTGTGGCCCTTCAGCCCAACAAGTCCACATTGACCCGCCAAACCCATTCCCCTACATTTACCCCTTCACCTAATACTATGGGCAATTTAGCATGGCCAATTCACCTAACCTGCACATTTTTGGACTGTGGGAGGAAACCGGAGCACCCGAAGGAAGCCCACGCAGACACGGGGAGAATGACTCCACACAGACAGGCGCCTGAGGCGGGAATTGGACCTGGGTCTCTGGCACTATGAGACAGCAGTGCTAACCACTGTGCCACCGTGCCGCCCATGTCACAATAAAGCCTGGTTTTTATTCTACATTGTTTTGCTAGAAACAAGAAGGTAAAAGTGCACTTTAGCTGGTGAAGCTTAAAAAGTCCAGGTAACTACAGACCAGTGAGCCTGATGTTAGTGGTGGGAAAGTTTCTGGAGAGGGTACTGAGGGATAGGATCTATTTATATTTAGAAAAGAATGGGCTTACCAATGATAGGCAACATGGTTTTGTGTGGAGGAGATCGTGCCTTACCAACTTAGAGTTCTTTGAGGAAGTGACCAAGTTGATAGATGAAGGAAGGGCCGTTGATGTCATATACATGGACTTTAAGGCATTTGATAAGGTTCCCATGGTAGACTAATGGAGAAAGTGAAGTCACATGGTGTGCAGGGTTTTCTAGCTAATTGGATAAAGAACTGGTTGAGCAACAGGAGACAGAGAGTAGTAGTTGAAGGGAATTTCTCGAAATGGAGAAAGGTGACCAGTGGTGTTTCATAGGGGTCAGTATTGGGGCCACTGTTATTTGTAATATACATAAATGATCCTGAAGAGGACACTGTTGGTATGATCAGCAAGTTTGCAGATGACATGAAGATTGGTGGAGTAGCAGAAAGTATAAGGGACTGTCAGAGAATACAGGAGGATATAGATAGACTGGAGAGTTGGGCAGAAAAGTGGCAGATGGATTTCAATCCAGACAAATGTGAGGTGATGCATTTAGGCAAGACTAATTCTAAAGTGAATTATACAATGAACTGAAGAGCCTTGGGAAAAGTTGATGGGCAGAGAGGTCTGGGAGTGCAGATCCATTGCACCCTGAAGGTGGATAGAGTGGTCAACAAGGCATATGGTATGCTTGCCTTCATTGGACGGCGTATTGAGTATAAGAGCTGGCGGGTCATGTTAAAATTGTACAGGATATTGGTTCGGCCGCATTTAGAATACTGTGTACAGTTCTGATCGCCACATTACCGAAAGGAAGTGGACACTTTGGAGAGGGTGCAGAGAAGGTTTACGAGGATGTTGCCTGGTATGGAAGGTGCTAGCTATGAAGAGAGGTTGAGTAGGTTAGGTTTGTTTTCATTAGAAAAAAGGAGATTTAGGGGGAACCTGATTGAGGTTTGTAAAATCCTGAAGGGTATAGACAGGGTGGATAGAGAAAAGCCTTTTCCCAGGGTGAAGGATTCAATAATGAGAGGTCACGCTTTCAAGGTGAGAGGTGGAAAGTTTAAGGGGGATACATGCGGCAAGTACTTCACACAGAGGGTGGTGGGCATTTGGAACGCGTTGCCAGCAGAGGTGGTAGAGGCAGGCACGGTATATTCATTTAAGATGTGGCTGGACAGATGCATGAGTAGGTGGGGAGCAGAGGGATACAGATGCTGAGGAATAGACCGACAGGTTTAGACAGTACATTTGGATCGTCTCAGGCTTGGAGGGCCGAAGGGCCTGTTCCTGATATAAATTTTCTTTGTTCTTTGTACTAATTAATAAGTACTTTCACAGCCAATATTCTTGTGAGGTGATGGATGTAGCTCTTTTCTTCGCAAAAATATTGGAAGTTACAAAAAGAGACTTAACAGCAATGCCTAGTGAGTGCTCCATCGATGAGTAACTATGGGATAATTATAAAAATCACACATCACCAGGTTATAGTCCAACAGGTTTATTTGGAAGCAGGCGTTGGGTGGTTAGGGCATGGCGATGGAGGAGGCCCAGTACCTGCATGTCCTTGGTGGTGCGCCACCTGACACCTGGAAGAAGAATGCCTCATCTTCCACCTCCGGTCCCTCCAGCCACACGGAATCAATGTGGATGTCACCCACTTCCTTATTTCCCCTCCCCTCCCCACCTTATCCCAGTTCCAACCTTCCAATTCAGCACCACCCTCATGACCTATCCTCTCTGTCCATCTTCCTTCCCACCGATCCACTCCAACCTCCTCTCTGACCTATCACCATCACCCTCACGTCCATCTACCGATGGCACTCTGAGCTACCTTCCCCCCAGCCCCCACTTCACTAATCACGCCGCCCCCCCCCCCCCCTCGGCTCATAAGCCTCAATCCTAACAAAGAGCTGTCACCCGAAACGTCGATTCTCCTGCTCCTCAGATGCTGCCTGACCTGCTGTGCTTTTCCAGCACCACACTCTTGACTCTGGTTTTTAACTTTGTCAATCCCAGTCCAACACTGGCACCTCCAAACTACGGGATAATTCACAGTCAACAGCATGTGTGAATAAATGACTGAGCATCAATATTGCAATTTTGAAACAAATGTTGGAGAACAGAGAAATATTTACATTGAAATGAGTCGACAACAACCAACTGCTAACTAATTGTTTTACAAGGAAAGGAGAAAAAAAAGCAACTATTTGAGGTACTGGGAAGATGATGTTTCAAACTGTAATAGACACTAAGAAAAAAGAAGTGGAGATAAAATATGCTGTTGGTCTGCACAATGCATTGGAATTTTGTGGTTTTTTTTGGTCTTCATTGTTATTTGTTATATATTTATTTTACAAAGGCAAAAGGGTCATCATTGAATCGGGCCTAGATGGAATCCCTTAAAATCAAATGCATATAGCAAAAAGGTGACAAACATATATTGGTTTAGCCATGATCTTATTGAATGGTGGAGCAGACTCGAAGGGCCAGATGGCCTACTCCTGGTCCTATTTCTTATGTTCTTACGGTTCTTATGTAAGGAATGTGGGAACGTAGGAACTGGGAGTGAGCAATTCAAGCCCACTCTGCCATTTAACATGATCATGCCAGTTAAGCTGATCTTATCCTGGTCTCAACTCCACTCTCCTGCCTGCTCTCCATCGGCCTTTATCCTGATTTTCATGAGAAACATAAGGTTAACAGAAAGTCGGGCAAACATTTGCACAAGAGGAGGAGCCTTGCTGTACAGTGGTAGTGTCCATGACTCTGGGCCAGAAGATCCATGTTCAAGTTCCACAGGGTTTGGGAGGTGAATCATGATATGCTAAAGCAGTTTGATTTTAAAGATTACAGGTAGATATATAGGGAACCAAGTCATCAGTGTTGGTGGATTGTGGGTGGAAATCAAACGAGACTAGTTAAGTTAATCCCTAGTGTTTCACACTCAATGTACTTCTGTTGCTACCTCTTTTACCTCAAGGGCAATAAAAAACTGGAACAATCTCCCACAAACTATCATCTCCATATATCTAAGGACTAATTTGAGGAAAATCAGTTGCATCTTTTTTATTAATGAATATGCACATTCTCCCCGCGTCTGTGTGGGTTTCCTCCGGGTGCTCCGGTTTCCTCCCACAATCCAAAGATGTGCAGGTCAGATGGATCGGCCATGCTAAATTGCTCATAGTATTGAGTGCATTAGTCAGAGGAAAATGGGTGTGGGTGGGTTACTCTTCAGAGGGTCGGTGTGGACTAGTTGGGCCGAAGGGCCTTTTCCACACTGCAGGGAATCTAATCTAACCTAATCAGAATATGACCATTAAAAGTGTTCATTGTGCACCTCCTGTGAAAATTTGCCTGTGGAAGACTATAGCAGAAAAATTTACCATATAGAAGTAGTCAGGTAAAATCAATACCAAGAGAAACAGAGTCAGTACGTCAGTACGTAGGCTTTCATAGCCTACAGGACATGCCCTCATAATTTAAACTCACCAGCCTTGCTGTTTTGCAGGAGAATGCAGCACGCCCACATGTATAACTGAAAAAGCAGTTTCCTTATGTGTGGCTTCCCCAACTCTTTCTGCTATTCCTCAAGTAAGATGTAACAAGCAACATCTTAGGCAGACCAGGCCAGGCTTTAATACCTCAGTCACAAGACAGAGACCACGACAAGGCACTGTTGCCTTACTACTGTGTCAGCCTGGAAAATGGACTGTTCTATAATGGAAGCAACAGGGGTTACCAGCTGACACTCAGACAAAATGAATATGTAGGACTGCAATGAATAATCGAATAGCCTGTGGAGAATGGAGATTGGGAGAGGAGCTGAACAACTGAGACAATGAAACAAAGCATCAGGGCTAATCTTTCCAATAATTCAATCAAGGGCAACTTCTGGCCATCATTTCCATTCGCTTTTTCAATTTGTTTTTCTCTACATTGGGAGCAGGGATTCGCAGGGTGTCCATCTGCCATCCACAATCCTGACTGTCACCATAGTGATAACACCACGAAAGGTGAAAGTGAAGAGGGGGTCAACAGGGCCTAAACCCAGTCAGATGGACTTCCACTAGATGATTGATGGGCTGGTGTCTTGTGTGGGCCTGTCAGGGTTTTTTTTTGTGATTCACCACCATGTCAGCTGTCAATTAGTGCCTTATCCAAAGCAGGAGCTGGTTGCCATAGGACCTTCTGAATATAATTCAGTGAGTTTGGAAATATAATCGAGTTTCTCTGCAGGTCCCACTTCTGCTTCCCCTCTATCTTTCTGCTTTTCAAAAATCAAGGCAGCCAGCTATTCAAAGGTCCAATAAAAACCAGAAAGACGCCAAACTCCCTTTACTCCACTCTCAGATCGGGGCTAATATCAACTGAACTACATGTAAACTGAGACAGTGGCAGAAGTCAGAAGGTAATGATGCTGGTCACCTCTATAACATCTAACCAGTGATCCTTGTATTCCCAGGTGAAGTTGGCCTCATGTGTTCAATGGTTTATAGGCACCGTGCAATGCTCATATGGATGATATTTTTTTTAAAAAAGAAAGCCACACATTTTCTTCCTATTCAGTCTTAGTATGCAGACATCACTGGCAAGGCCATAATTCACTGACCATTGTGAAAGTGTTAGCAAGTTGCCTTCTTGAACCACTACAGTCTTTGCTTTAGATGCACCCATACACTATCAGGAAGGGAGTTCCAGCATTGCGACCGAACTGAAAGTGAAGGAAGAGTGATACAGTTCCAAGTCTAGATAGTGTGGTGACTTAGAAGGAAACTTAAAGTCATAGAGTTGCATGGCACGGAAACAGGTCCAACATGTCTTGCCGACCAGATATCCTAACTTAATCTCGTCCCATTTGCCACCATTTGGCTTATATCCCTCTAAACCCTTCCTATTTGTATATCCATTCATATGCTTTTTAACTGTTGTAATTGTACCAGCCTCCACCATTTCCTCTGGCAGCTCATTCCATACACGCACCACCCTCTGCGTGAAAATGTTGCCTCAGGGAGCTAAGTCTTTCCCCTCTCACCTTAAAACTATACCCTTTAGTTTTGGACTCCCCTCCCCTGGGAAAAAAAGACTTTGCCTATTCACCCTATTCATGATTCACCTCATGATTTTATAAACATCTATAAAATCACCCTTCAGCCTCCGATGCTCCAGGGAAAATAGCCCTAGCCTCTTCAGCCTCGCCTTATAGCTCCCTGTAACTTTAATGTTGTGTTTTTACTTACTACTCACCTTCAATGTGGTGAAGGTCACAGGTTTGGAAGGTGCTGTCGAAGAAGGCTTGATGAGTTACTGCAATACATCTTGCTGATGGTACATTGCCATGGTGCATTGGTGATGAAGAGAGTGAATACTGAAGGTGGTGTTTGGTGCTAATCAAGCAGGTTGCTTTGTCTTGGATAGTGCTGAGCCTTCTTGAGTGTTCTTGCAGCTGCATTCATCCAGGCAAGTGAACAGTTTTCCACTACTATCTTGACTAGTTCTTTTAGATGGTGCACAAGCTTTGGGAGTCAGGAGGTGAGTTGGTCATCACAGAATTCCAAGCTTCTAACCTACCATGTGGCTACAGCATTTATGTGGCTGGCCCAGTTCAGCTTCTGATCAATGGTAACCTTTGTGATATTGAAAGTGGGGAATTAATCAAAAGTAATGTCATTGACTACCTAGGGAAGGTGGCCAGTTTCTATTTTGTTGGAGATGAGCTTGATTGAGCAGTTAAATTTGAACACAATTCGCCTCAAAGTTTACCGATGATCTTCTTATCTGGGGCTGGAGGAAGATTCCAGACAATGCCACAGTCATTGCCACAGGAGGGTCTGAATTTTGTGACTAGATCAGTTGGAAATAGTAGCCCCAACAGGAAGAAGCAATGTGACTTAGACTGTTGCTTGGACTGTATCACTACAGATTAAAGGATGCAAAATGCTAGAAAATGATTAGTATTACAAAGATTTTATTGAGGTGTATCTGGAACCTGTTATGAGCAACAATGGCATCAAAACACGCAGACAGAAATTGAGCAGAATCCCCATTCTTTGTACAGACCTGTGTTGCGAGTTAATCTGAGTATTTTGGGAGTGAATGTTGGCTAAGTGTATAACATAAGAATTGGAGCAGGAGAAGGTTCCTTGAACTGACTCTCTCATTTAATACGATCATGGCTAATCTCATCTCAGCCTCAAATCCACCATCTTGTCCATTCCCCATAACCTGCTAACCTGTTTCTAACTAAAAATCTGTCTATCTCCTATTTATAATATTATTCAATGTTCCGGAGTCCTTTGCACTCTGAGGTGGTGAATGCCACCAAATCATGACTCTTGGGAAAAGTAGTTCCTCCTCATTTCTGTTTTAAATCTGCAACCCCTCAGCCTAAAACTATGGCCTCTCATTCTAGATTTCATCCTATCTCCATCTACTTTGCCTGTTCACTTCAGTATCTGGTAAACCTCTGCTGAATCTCATCTCATTCATCTTATATTCTCCAATTGTGGTGACCTTCTCAACTCTGGTTACATAGCAAGATTAAAGAAATCAGGATGGTTCCCCTTCCTTTGGAGAAGGGAATGTTGAGAGCAGTTTTGAGACAAGTTCTCAAAATTTTGAGGAGCCCTAGAAAGAGCAGAGAGGGAGAAATTGCTCCCAGTAATGAGGGGATTGTAAAAGCGTGATGCAGTAGTGAAGTGATTGGCAAAAGAACAACGGCTACATAAATGAAACGTTTTCACTCAGTGAATCGTTCACATTTGCAATATGAATGTGGGTGTCACTAACTATGCAGCATTTGTTGCTCATCCCTTATTGCTTTTAAGAAAGTGGTGGTGAGCTGCCTTCTTGAACTCCTGCAGTCCACAATACTGCTAGAGAAGGAGGTGCAGAATTTTCACAAAGCTACACTGAAGCATTAGCAGCATATTTCCAAGTGAGAACAATCTATAGCTTGGTAGGAACTTGCAGGTGGCAGTGTTCTATGTATCTACTGCCTTTATCATTTTCGATGGCAGAGGTTCTAGATTTGGAAGGTGTTGTCTAAAGAGTCTCAGTGAGTTACTACAGTGCATCTTGATGTTGATGGTATACACTGCTGCTACTGAATATTGGCATTAATACAGCTCATAAGGTGGTGGATGGATTTTGGTCAATTGGGCTGCTTTACCTTGGATGATGTTAAGCTTCTGGTGTGTTGTTGGAGCTGCGCCTCTCTGGGATAGTGGAGAATATTCCAATACATTCCTGACAAGTGCCTTGTAGATGATCGGCAGGCTTTTGGAAATCAGGACATAAATTACTCAATGCAGAATGCACATCCTTTTGGCAGTTACTAGCCTTTTCAGTGATGCCCACATCCTGTGAAATAATAGAAATGCAAATGGGGATTGATATGAGATAGAATATAGGAGTGCAGGTTAATTTGGGGTGCAGGATTAGCAATAGAGCAAAACAATGTGGAGGAATGGGATTAATGTGGGATACAGCAAAAGAATGCTATTAACATTGGGCACATTTTGGAAATAGTGAGTTATGGGTGAGGGAGTGTGGGAATAGGATTTGATGTGCGACAAATTGTGGAGATGAGAATTGAAATGGAGAGAATGTTGATTGATATCAGTTGGAGTGTCAGAATGCAGACTGAGGCAGAATGCAGAATGGGAATGAGAATTGATAAGATACAGTGTGGGGGTAGGAATTGATGGGGGAATTTGAAATGAAGGAGAATGCATTGTGGGAATGCATACAGAAGTAGGATAGATAGAAATGTTGACTAATGTGTGTTACAGTGGGGCAATGTGTGTTGACGTGGGATTCAGAATGAGGATAGAGATTAATTTGGGATACAGAGTGGGAATGGAAATTGATGTGTGAATCATTGTGAGAATAGGGATTGACAGGATGGTCATCAATGTGAGGTAAAATTGGGAATGTGGTATGATATAGAATATATTATGGGTAATGGGGACTGAAGTAGATTGCATGTGAAAATTGGATTGATTTGGGATATAATGTTGGATGGGAATTGTAGTATAATATGTTGTTGAAATTAAGATTATAGCGGGATGAAGTGTGAGAATAGGTATTGATGTGAAATACAGTATGGGAACTGGGATTGATGGGAATTCAATCTGGGAATAGGAATCAGTGTGGGACTCAATGTTAGTGGAGGATTAATGTGCGCTATATTATTTGGGAATGGAGATTGATGTGGGAACTAGATTCTGGATTAGTGGTGCTGGAAGAGCACAGCAGTTCAGGCAGCATCCAAGGAGCTTCGAAATCAATGTTTCGGGCAAAAGCCCTTCATCAGGATGTGATATGGGAACTAGCCTGGCAATGGGGTTGGATGTTGGATATTGTGTGAGATTGGGAATTGATGCAGGATATGGTGTGATAATAGGGATTGATATGGGAATCAGAAATAATTTGGGATTAATAAGGAATACAGTGTTGGAAATGGGGATTGATGCAGGATATAGTTTGGCAATGGGATTGAATGTGGGATACTGTGTGGGAATAAGGCTTGATGTTCAATATAGTTTGAGGTTGGGATTGATGTGGAATATATCTTTGGAAAGGAGTTGATGAGAGGTACAGTGCACGAATAAGATTTATGTGAGAATCAGTGGTGAATGGGGATTAGTCGGGAATACAATGTTAGA
The DNA here is from genome assembly GCF_047496795.1 of Chiloscyllium punctatum. Classification (NCBI taxonomy): domain Eukaryota; kingdom Metazoa; phylum Chordata; class Chondrichthyes; order Orectolobiformes; family Hemiscylliidae; genus Chiloscyllium; species Chiloscyllium punctatum. The sequence continues at coordinate 37,139,603 of NC_092768.1, forward strand.
ATGGGGATTGATGTGGGATATAGTTTGGCAATTAGATTGGATATTGGATGTTGTGTGGGAATTGGGATTGATGGAGAAACAATCTGGAAGTATAAATTGATATGGGAATCAGTGACCAATCAGGTTAAATAAGAAATAAAATTTTGGAAATAGAGATTGGAGTAGATATAGTTTGGCAATGGGATTGGATATGATACTGTTTAGAAATGGAGATTAATGTGGAATACAATGTGAGATTGGGATTGTTATGGAATACAGTTTTGGAAAGGAGTTGATATTGGCTACAGTGTAGGAGTAAGGATTGATGTGGGATACTGTGTGAGAATAGGATTGATGTGGGAATCAATAGTGAATATGGATCAGTGGAGAATACAATGTTGGAAATGGGAATTGATTCAGAATATAACTTGGCCATTGGTTCAGATGTGGGATATTGTGTGGGAATGAGGATTGATGTGGGAATCAGTGATGAATAGAGACTAGTACAGAATGCAGAGTTAGAAATGGAGATTGATTTGGAATATAATTTGGCAATGTGTTTGGATGCAGGATATTGTATGGGAATGGGGATTGATGTGAAATACAGCTTTGGAAAGAGATTACATGTTGGAATGGGGATTGATGAGGGATACAGTCAGGGAATGAGATTAATGTGGGAATCAGTCAGGAATAGATATTAGTAGGAAATGAAATGTTTGAAATGGGGATTGATATGGGATATAATTGGGGAATGGGCTTTGATGTGGTAATCACATTGACATGGGACACATCATTGGAATGGAGATTGATGTGGGAATTGACTTGAGAATGAGGATTGATGCAGGATACAGTGTGTGAGAATCACATTTTATGGGATACATTGTGAGATTGGAATGAATATGGAATACAGCTTTGGAAAGCAGTTAATATCAGGTACAGGGTGGGAATAATTTATGTGGGATATAGTGTGGGAATGGTATTGATGTGAGAATTAGTGGTAAATCTGGATAGTTGGGAATACAATGTTGGAAATGGGATTGATTGGGAAATAATTTGGCAATGGTTTTGGATGTGGCATACTATGTGGGAATGGGGATTGATATGGCAATCAGTGTGAAGAGGGATTAAAGGAAATGCAATGTTGAAAATGATGATTGATTTGTGATATAGTTTGGGTATCGGATTTGATGTGGGATAATAAGTGGCAATTGCATTGGTGTGGGACACATCATTGGAATGGAGGTCGAGGTGGGAATCACTGGGAATGTGGATTGATGTGGGATACAATGTGGTAATGTGCAGCAATCACATTTATGTGGGATACATTGTGAGATTGGGATTGATATTAATTACAGCTTTAGAAGGAGTTGATATTAGTTACAGTGTAAGAGTGGGGATTGATGCAGTATGCATTGTGGGAATGAGAAAGGATGTGGGGTGCAGTGTGGGAATAGGGATGGATGTGGGATACAGAGTGGGAATGGGGGTGGATGTGGGGTGCAATGTGGGAATAGGGATGGATGTGAGATACAGTGTGGGAATGGGATGGATGTGGAGTGCAGTGTGGGAATGGAATCGACGTGCGTTCGGTGCTTGCTGTATATGGTTACTCCTACCTCCCACCAGCGAGTACATTTCTCAATCTCTTGCTCGCATTGTGCTCCAGAAGCTAGGTGCGGTGGCAGGCGCCGTGTAAATGCAAGTCTCTCCGCGATGCAACGCAGCAGGATGGCGAGATCCGCTTCTTTGGTCCAGGTTACCGGGTGGGTCAGGTTGAAAAACCGGCGTGTCTTTCCCTGGGTGTGGAATGCAACCGGAGCTGGAGAGGGGAATGTAACGGTGGCTCCTGCCAGGCCGGCTGGACCCAGAGCCGTGTGCATCACGGCTGACTGGGGAGGCCGATTGAAGCAGTGCGGAAGGCAGGAGGAAAAGTTGGAACAGAGCAATGGGGACTGTGGGCGCCCGGAGAAAACCCACGCAGACACGGAGCGAAGGTGCAAATTGTCCAATCTCCCTTTTGGAAGTCCATCTACATCACATCAACTGCATTACCCTCAACAAACCCTCTCCGTGACCTCTTCAAAAACCTCAAGCACGTTTGGGGGAGGCAAGGTGGCTCAGTAGTTAGCAATGCACAGCGCCAGGGACCTGGGTTCGATTCCCGCTTCGCCTCGCATGACTTTGTGGGGTTTGCACGTTCTCCCCGCGTCTGTAGTAGTTTCCTCTCACAGTCCAAAGATGTGCAGGTCAGGGTGAATTGGCTAGGTGCAGGCTAAATTGCCCGTCGTGTTAAGTTAGGGGTAAATATAGGGTTTCTCTTCGGAGGGTTGATGTAGACTTGTTAGCCGGGGGTAGGGAATCTAATCTTGAAAAGTTAGTTCGATTGGCGATGCTAAATTGCCCGTCGTGTCCAGGGATGTGCAGACTAGGTGGATTAACCATGGGGAATGTAGGGTTACAATAGAGTGGCTGGGGGCGTTCTGAGGGGGGTTTGGAGCGATGCTTTTCGGGGAATGAGTGCAGACTGGATGGGCCAAATGGCCTCTTCCGGCCGTATAGGGACCCCTGATTCTATGACAAGGGGAGATCACCATTGAGGGCAATTACACGGGACACGCTGCCTGGTCCCGCGTCCCCCATTTACTAAAATCTTCCTATTTTGTTCTGAATTCGCTTAAACTTCCAGATTTAACTTAAAAAAAAACGCAAAGAGGAGACGATCTTGGCAGAAAGTGAGGAATGCAGTTGCTGGAGGTCAGAATCAAAAAGTGTGGCGCTGGAGAAGCGCAGCTGGTCCGAGGGGCAGGAGAGTTCTCGCTTTGGGCATGGGCCCTTCGTCAGGAACTTCTGTTCAATCGCCGACTCTCCTGCTCCTCGGATGCTGCCTGAACTGCTCCGCTTCTCCAGCAACCTCCCTTTCGTGCTCAGGAAGTTGAGCGAACGCACCTTAAGAGACGCCGTCTCACTCCAAGGAACGGGCTGGAGACAGGAATAAAACACATTTGCCAAGAAACGGGGGAGGGCGAAGTGTGAGGCAGAGAAGGTTGAGGGAGGACGGTGATGGGGGAGGAGAGATGGGATACTGAAAGAAAAAATCCGTGCAAAACAAAGGAACAGAAGCAGAGAGAAGAGAGAGGGAGAGGGGAAAGGCGGGGGGGGGGGGCGAAGGGAAGAGAGAGGGGGCAGAGAGAAGAGAGAGGGAGAGGGTAAGGAGGGCGAAGGGAAGAGAGAAGGGGCAGAGAGAAGAGAGAGGGAGAGGGTAAGGAGGGCGAAGGGAAGAGAGAAGGGGCAGAGAGAAGAGAGAGGGAGAGGGTAAGGGGGGCGAAGGGAAGAGAGAGGGGGCAGAGAGAAGAGAGAGGGAGAGGGTAAGGAGGGCGAAGGGAAGAGAGAAGGGGCAGAGAGAAGAGAGAGGGAGAGGGTAAGGAGGGCGAAGGGAAGAGAGAGGGGGCAGAGAAGAGAGAGGGAGAGGGTAGGGGGGCGAAGGGAAGTAAGTAGAGAGGGAGCAGGGAGAAGGGGGAGGGAGAGGGTAAGGAGAGTGAATGGATATAGAGAGAGAAGGGGACGTTTATTGAATGACAGAATACAATGGGGTGCAATATCATTTGGGCGAGCTTAAATACACATAGAGAGATAGACACCGCTTGATTCCCTCCGAGTTTCAGCCGATTTTAACTCTCAGATATATCGGCTCCACGTTCTGGAGAGTTGGCTACGTTTTACCTGACACCAATACTCCCGGGGCAGCGTGTTGCTGCTGCCAACGTCCACGATAGTTTATTCTTTCTGAGTCCAAACAGTGGCCCGCGCTTGACATATATATTACCCAGATCACCGCTGTCTGAGGACCTAACTCCGCTTTTCTATGTACATAATTTCATACCGCCGACCTGCATATGAAAGGAAACAGGCGCTGTTTAAAAGTTCGGATATCCGAACGAAATTATCAATTCGCCCGCGTTGGGTTTTGAGAGATTGATCCTATTTTTTTCTCCGAAGCTTCGTCCAATGATTTTTTTTAAAGAAAAGCACCAATGAAATCGGTTTTACCGGCGCACACACTCCTTCTTTTAATCATCGTCCGTTAGTCGTTCGCTTGAGCGATTCCTCCGCCTGGTTTTCGATGTCACAGGAGAGACAGAGTGAGAGAGGGAAAGAGAGAGAGAGAGAGAGACTGTGTGTGTGTGTGTGTGTGTATGTGTGTGGGGGGTGGGGGGTGGTGTGGGGGATAGGGGGTGGTGAGGGATCGATTGGAAGACAATTGGACCACAGCCGGCTTCAGATGTCCAGGCACAATTCTTGGGATGGTGGGAAATTAGCGCAAGAATTGCGTTTGGACAATCAGGAGCCGGGGTCCTCAAGTTCCCACTTCTCTCTCTCTCTCTCTCTCTCTAACACCCCCACCCCGCGGCGTGGGAAAGGGAAGATGAGGGAGGTGGAACAGGAGTTCTCACTACCAACCCCGCCCGCCACCCCCCCCCCCCCCCCAACCCCTCCCCCCCACCATCCCAGGCTGTGGAAAGCAGGAATACCGCGATTCCGCCGTCGCTTGGCCACGCTCGGATCAAAGCGGAGTTGGGGATCCTCCCGCACCTTTCTCGAATGGTCTTCCACTGGTCTGCTCCCTGTGTCTCTGTCGCCATTGTGTGTTCCACCTGCTGGGTCTCCGGGGAGAGGAAGGAGGGGATGGGGAGGTGGGGGTGGCGGCTTTACTGGCGATCTCTAGGGGGTTGGGGGGGGGAAGGGTGAGGATGGGGGTATACCAACCTGAAAGCAGCATCTCTGAGCTTCTTTTGTTATGTCGGGAAATTCCCTCTTTTTGCATCCCCCTGCGGCGTTGACTTTATCCCATCGCCGAGCGCACTCTCTCTCTCTCTCTCTCTCTCTCCTCTCCCTGTGTCATCTTCTCCCTCCGCTGCGTCCAACTCCCCACTCTGCCCGACCGTTGCCTCTCTCGGTGTGGCCTCACTCTTGGCTCGGGACGGTCCATCCTTTCCGGTTCAACCACTTGTCCCCGTCTCAGCGGAGCTGGATGGAGATGAATGACTTCCCAACTCCGGGGGAGGGAAGGGGAGGGATGGCGTGGTTGCAGGAGGGGAGGGGTTGCTGGCGGTGAGGGTCTTACTCCATCCCTCCCTCCCTCCCTCCTTCCTTCGGTCACTATGGCAGTGTGGAGGCTATTTAAGGTCTCCATCCAATTCCCCTCCTCCCTACACTCCTCCCTTACAACACCACCCACCCAACCATCCCTCCCTCCCCTCATCCCTATACATACAGCAAAACACAGAAAGGTCTCACCTCAATACAGCCAGAAATCTTGTCAATGGAAACTCTGATACTGCTGTGCCTTGGACGATTGGTACAAGGGTTTGAGAAGGCGAGAGAGACACACACACACAGAGCAAATAAGCGCAGTTCTTGTTATCTCTCTCCTAAGGACCGCTTTGTGTCATATCCAGAGCAGTGTCTTTTCTCTCTCTATCTCTCTCTGTGTGTCTCTTTTTAAAACAAGGGGGAGACCCAATAACAACTTTCTTTCACATCAAAACAGCAAAAAAAACCCTATTCAATACATTGAGACGGTTCATAAAACTGTAGTGAGGCAGATACGTCTGAAAACTTTTGCTGTTCTTTCGTTGCCCGTGTCCCTCGCACTCCCTCCCTCCCTCTCCCTCTTTCTCTCCTTTAATTTATCGGGCAAATAGTTTCTCCTAGTCTCCCGGGTCGCTTGGCAACCGAGATACAAAGGGAGAGGGGAGAGAGAAAAGAAGAGAGGGAGAGAGAGAGATGAGAGAAAGAAGCAAGGGCTATAATGGCCGGCCAATCCAAAGTGAACGAGTCCTGCGCTTGGAAATTCTCTTTCATTTCCAGAATCCAGGGAAGGAGTTACTTTGGCGGCACAGAGTGGGATAGGGAGGGTAAGGTGGGGAGGGGGGGTAGTTGGGGGTGAAAACTCACTTAGTTTGCAAGATGCCCAGTGACGAACACCCCTCCCCACACCCAACCTCTCGCCATCCCCCCCCCCCCCCCCTTCACCCACCACCCCCAACCATCAGCTTTACCCCGTTTCACAGTGTTGCCGCTTGCAGTGTGCCGAATGTAGTTCATCTCGTAGCCTGGCTGCCCACCCAAGTCTCAACCTACATCACCCCCTCCTCCAACCCATCCAACATCTCTCCAACCTTAACCCTCTCCAAAATTTGCTGGTAAAAATTTTTAATGCAAGTTTTTCATCTCCCAATTGCCTGAGTGAGCGAACGTGAGTGAGGTACCGGGGCACAACTGGGTGGGAAATTAATTGGAAATTAGAAACGATGAACAAGGCTAACCTGAAACGCAATCTTTGAGAATGAATGTCTCTCTATTTCTCCGATCTAATGCGAACTTATCCTTCCAGAAGACTGTATGCTCTGTTTTCCAAAAAAAAAGTCCTTTTTGTTCTTTTTTAGAAGTATATCACAAAACATTTTGTTTTGAAAATTACAGGTGTAATCTTTTTCATATTTACAATATACATTCTATGACATATAGACTGAGAGCAACTCATTTCAAGTTGAAAATTGTTATGAAGTGCAACAGAATTCAGTTTTTAAAAAAATCCCCACACTTCAACTCTGAGGCGCCTCAGTCTAATTGTAACGCTTAATATTCACAAACAGAAGTGAATGGCCTGGTAGATCAGGGATGCGTGTGTGTGTGTGTGTGCGTATGTATGAGAGAGAGAGATAGTGTGTGTGTGTCTGTGTGTGACTATGTGTGTGCGAGAGAGTGTGTCTGCATGTGTGTCTGTATGTGTGTGTGTATGTATGTGTATGGCCGTGTGTTTCTGTGTGATAGAGACAGTGTGTGGGTCTGTATGTATGTATGTGAATGTGTCTATGTATGTGCGTGTATTTTTTGGGGGTGGCGGTGTGTGTATGTGTGTGTGTCTGCGCCTATGTGTGTACGTGTGCGTGTCTGTCTGTATGTGTGTGGATCTGTCATGTGTGTGTGTGTGTGTGTGTGTGTGTGTGTGTGTGTGTGAGGGTGTATGCGAGGGTGTGTGTGTGTGTGTGTGTGTGTGTGTGTGTCCTAAGCAATATTCTCCCCAAATCCCTTCGCTCCTTCTCTTGTTTTCGGGAATATTATTAAACAGAAGCTTTTGTCGCCATCGCTGCGCGGTGTTTTGTTTAGGGGGGAGTTCAGTTTACAGCAGAGTGTGAGGTGGCGAATTCCTGTATTACTTATCGGTAACCAGCACCCCTCCAAAACTTTCCCCCACCCCCCACCCCCACCCCTCACCCCCAGCTCCCAACCCTTCCTCCCTTCAAAACGGCAACGATGAAGCCAGAGGGACAATGAGAGGCTTTGCGCCTTCAGTCCCAGCGTGAGAAACGTTCAAGAGAACTCCTTTCAGTTCTAAGCTTTCTGTATTGAGGCTGCCGTTGCAAATTGCAATCGCATTGTCTCCCGAACACTTGGTCAAAGCGAGCGGGAGAAGAAAGGCCAGGGGACCGCGATTAAAGAGAATGCAGGCACAAAGCGGGCGGCGTCTGGAGAGGATCAAAGACTGTTTATTCAGTTTGAAGGAGAAAGTTAACGGTTTTGGAGGGGGGTGAATACATCTATGAAACACACATGCACCGAAATAACATTTCACATTAGCACACTCAACATGTATATACGTTCAACATGTGTAACTCCGAAAATCTAACGATTGACATTCTGAACTGACTCTTTAGACTTTAGGGAAGCCGGACGGGGTGACTGAGGTCATTTAGGTTATAAAAGGGTTCCGGTTCTATGGAGTAGATAAAGAGATGTTTCCACTTGTGGGAGGGTGGGGGGGGGCGGTGGGAGGGGGGACCAGAATTCAGCCTCATCAATATGAGAGTCGCCAGCTCTATCTGATGGATAATGCGGACAGAAATGAAGACTTGCATTTCTGTTGCGCTCTTCACTACCGCCGCATGTCTCCCCAACGCTTCCTAACCAACTTGTGCAGTAATTGTTGCACAGCACGGAGCGTTGGGGTGCCATTTGTACACAGCAAGATCCCACGAACACAAAGGTGATAATGACCGGATTAGCAGTGGGTTTTTTTTGTGTGTTGGAGACAATCACGATTGGGGCCATGGATATTGGACAGATCTTCTACATTGTTCTGCGGAATCTTTTCTATCCCTAGTTGATCGAGACTCATCTTCAATCCCAGACTCTAGGAATCGCGCTTAAATTCCACCAGCTGCTGTGGTGAAGTATTTCAGTTCGCAGCACAACATCAGCATCTCGCTAGGTGAGCCCCAGCTGACACAAGGAGAAATGAGAGCGGGTTGGATGTGGAAGTCGCTCCCATGTAAAGTGATTGAGGCTGGGAAACACCAAAGGAGTAAGAAAGGCCGGTGGATTGGGTTTGATGATGGGAGAACTGTGGATTTGAATGGTCGGCTCCAGTGCTGCGAACTCTTTTCAATATGCAACATAGCTACATCCTCTCATTAATCACGTGCAATCTATATACCGCAGTAAATAATTGTAGAGGACATCTTACGCTTGTATCAGAATGGCACTGAGCATTAAATAAAAACTGCGGATGGTAGAGATCAGAAACTGAAATTACTGGAAAAGCTCAGCAAATCTGTGGAGAGAAATAGGTTTTGAGGAAGGGTTACTGGACCCGAAACGTTAACTCTGATTTCTCTCCACAGATGCTGTCAGACCCGCTGAGCTTTTCCAGCAATTTCTATTTTTGATACTGAATACAGCGTTTCAGGAGCACTAACCCAGAGGAATTGAATTCAATCACGCAGATTTAAGATGTTTGGCAAAGGTAGCAGGGTTGAGTTGAAAGGAATTTTTTTTAAACACTGTAATTTGTGGCCTACAATACATTTCCGGGAAAAAAAATTAGCTGATTCCTGAGTAACTTTCGAACGGGAATTGGGTAAGTATTTGCAATATGCACAGGGCTGTGGGCAAACAGAAGGCGAGTGGGCTAACGTGATAGCTCTTTCAAAGCGATGGGATAAGTGTGATGGACTGAATGTCCTGCCTTTCCATTCTAGAATATGCAGCGCCCTAATTGATTAGATTCCCTACAGTGTGGAAACAGGCCCTTCTGCCTAACAAGTCCGCATCGACCCTCGGAAGAGTAACCCACCCAGACCTATTTCGCTCGGACTATAATGCACCTAACACTGTGGGCAATTTAACATGGCCAATCCACCTTTGTGACTGTGGAAGGACGTCAGAGGAAACCCACGCAGACACGGGGAGAATATGCAAACTCCACACAGACAGTCGCCCGAGGCTGGACTCGAACCTGAAACCTTGGTGCTGTGAGGCAGCAGTGCTAACCACGAAACCACCAATAATCCGATATTCAACAAATGTTATACTATACATTATAAAGATCATCTCTGTATGAATGGTATAGCTGAGTGACCTTGCCTCTCCCTGCCTCTGTAATCTTGCCCTTCAATCTTGGCAAATCTCAGCATTCTCACAACCCTGGCCTCTTGACAACGCCTTAATGCCATTGCTTCCCCTTTGACGGTCATGCCTTCAGGTGTCTGGACCACACACTCTCCATGTCCCTATCTCACGTATTGTTTTTTTTAAAAAGCCATGACGTGGCAGTGCTAGTGTTTGGACTGGGGGTGGGCAAGGTCAGAAGTCACACGACACCAGGTTATAGTCCAACAGGTTGATTTGAAATCACAAGCTTTCGTCGGTGTTTTAAAACACATCCCTGCGTAACGCAGTTCTAAACACGAATCAGGGAATCATAGAATCCCCGCAGTGCAGAGAGAGAGAGGCCATTCGGCCCATCGAGTGCACTGCTCCTCCGAAGAGCATCCCACCCAGCACCGTAACCTCACGTGGCTAACCCACCTAACCGGCACACCCCTGGACACTTTGGTCTTGGCCTTACCTGTTAACACTCCCATAGATCACCTCAGCGCGCTGTTGTATGTAGTAGCCCAAAGCCTACAGCGCAGTGAATCATCCCTGTCCCCTGACCTCCACTGCCTCTTAGTCAGCCACCATCTTGACTGTAACATACCCATCCTCGTCTTCAAACCTCAACCGCGTGGCAACACCCTTCACCATCCCTGTCATTTCCACAAGCCCTACGCGTTAAACTCGTCACCAGTTGTCTTTCTCTCAGGAAAGAGCAGCCCTTTGAGACTATGGCGATTTTACCTTTACAACCCTGTGAGATCACTGCACTCCTTGAACGATTTTGGACTCCTTGAATATGCCTGATTTCAATTGCTCCAGCAATGGTGGCGGGCGCCTTCAAGTACCTGGAGCTCTGAAATTCACCTCCCACCTCCCCCTCAACCTACCCCAAACTCTCCGAATCTCTACCTCCCTCTCCCACCCAAAACCGAACTCTCTGTGACTAATGTTTTTTGGTCGTCTGTTTTCTAGATTAGCACAGTATATTCTTTTCATCTCCTTATGTGCGTCTGTGCCTGTATGATAATTACTCCTATTAAGCATATTGAAGGTGCTTTGTAAATGTAAATTTTCATTGTTGTCTGCAGTGATACTCAGCACCGCCGTGTTTAAACTGCGGTCAAGGCCAGGCATCCCGATAACTATGAAGAGGCCAGATTGTAACAAATAAAAGCAAGCAGCAGGCAAAGTGGCGAGAGATCTGCTGTCTTCACACTGGCCTTTTGTTAGAGAGCGCTGATCTGACATTCCTTATTGGGATTGCGTTCCCCGCCCCGCAAACAAAAATATTTAAATATACCCAACAAGAGAGCGAAGTCTAATTCTGCCCAGAATTAGACCATGTTTCTGAATTGCAGGGGGTGGTGGTGATAGTACCTCCTGGTGGCAGAATCTCAGTACTGCACTGGCCTTCACGAAAGTTGTCCCCGTTGATCGGCCTTGGAAAATTTTCGATTACCTCAAATGGTTATGATTTGGAGATGCCGGTGTTGGACTGGGGCGTACAAAGTTACAAATCAGACAACACCGGGTTATAGTCCAACAGGTTTAATTGGAAGCACTAGCTTTCGGAGCGCCGCTCCTTCATCAGGTGGTTGTGGAGGACACAGTTGTAAGACACAGCATTCATAGCAAAAGTTTACAGTGCGATGTAACTGAAATTATACATTAAAAAATACCTTGCTTGTTTGTTAAGTCTCTCATCTGTTACAATGATCATGTTAGTTTCACTTCTTTCCTATGTCTTACAATTATGTCCTCCACAACCATCTGGTGAAGGAACGATGCTCCAAAAGCTAGTGTGCTTCTAATTAAACCTGTTGGACTATAACCTGGTGTTGTGTGATTTTTTAACTCAAACGATTAGAGCGTGGACACGTCTGTCACGGGTTCCTGTCGATCGCAGGATCAGATTTACACAAAGCCTGCCCTACCTTACAAGATTCTCAATCGCACTGCCCAAGTCTTCCACCGAGTGTAAACAGTGGAAGAGACTGACAAGATAAATTCTCTGGACTAGTCACCCTGAACTCAAGTAATTGCTCTGGGGACATGCTCCAGCGATTTTGTTGGCTTTTAACTGCTCAGTCCATTTAGGGAGCGACAATGAATACTGTTCTCGCTAGCAAAACCCGCATCGCAGGAACAAAGAAGGCAAAAAAAATTAACATTACTGCTAAATACCATTTCACATTTGTAAAGGAAACGAAAAATATTTAGCTGAAGAGCTTCGGAGTGCAATTTGACTAGAACCGATAACCATGATTTCCCCGACCTGTTGTGTTAGATGTGGCAACTTGCATTGATTCAACTCAAAGTAGAGAAGGGGAGGGAGGGGTAATGGGGGGTGGATTATTTGAATATATTTAAGGCCGAATGAGACCAATTTTTCATCAACAAGGGAGTCAAAGCGGTATGCAGGGGCGCGAGAGCGATGGAAATATGGAGTTAAGGTCACAAATCGATCAGCCACGATGTAAGAGACCGAATTATCTGCAGGTGGTCCTGTTTCTTGTGTCCTTTCATGACCTCAGGGTGTCGTGAGGGCACTTTCGAATACGTTTTGTTTACGAGCCGCCGTCGTTACTGTTCGCGTGACCGTCCACATGAGCACAGAAAGATCCCACGAGCGACGGTTGACTTTTGGCTTTCTGCAGATCCACCGTAGGGAATGTACGGCGCGGAAACAGGCCCTTCGGCTGAACAAGTCCACACCGACCCTCCGAACAGCAGCCCACCCAGACCCATTCCCCTACATTGACCCCTGGCTAAACCACCTAATACTATGGGACAATTTAGCACGGCCAATTCACCCAAACTGCACATCTTTGTGACTGTGGGAGGAAACTGGAGCACCCGGAGGAAACCCAGGCAGACACTGTGCAAACTCAGTACGTTTTGATGGTCACGTCGATTCTCCTGCTCCTCGGATGCCGCCTGACCTGCTGTGCTTTTCCAGCGCCGCCCTCTCGACTCTGGTTTTTCCAGCATCTGCAGTTCCTCACTTTGGCCCAGGGACTGGTGTTGTTGTACCTGGAAGCCACAACCTTGTGACCCAGGGTGAGAAACATCTTTCTCACAAAGGAGAACAGAAAGTCCTGGAAGAGTTCTGCAGGGCCGGGTATCATCTGTGGGAGAGTCACCGGACCCCGAAACGTGACGCTCCCACGGAGCCTGTTGGATCTTTTTCTTTTCAGCAATTTCCGTTTTTGTTTCTGATCTCCAGCATCCGCAGTTCTGTCGGTTTTTATTTGACATCTTTTACACTGCGGGTGCACGACTGAAGCATGACAACGCCTCCAGGTCTCCCCGAGAATCCACCTCTTCTTCCCATATGAGTCAAAACGTTGAGATGTGGAGCATTTTTAGAAAAAGGGGAATCGAAGACAAAATGGCCATGCAAGGAGTGGTGAGAGTGTGGAAATCATGACCTCAGGGATCTGTTGAGCCTAATCGTATATGGACTTCATCCCTTAAATTATTCTGAATTCATCCCACCCACTGACATTAGCACCTTTTTTGCTCTTTTCCTAATCAAGGGTTCATTATTACGCACTTCCAAGACGAACTGGGACTTGAACCGTGACCTCTTGGCCGAGAGATAGGGAGACAGCGGCACCCCTTCTGTACTCCAGATACTGTACAGTATAAGGTATTGAACTGTCTCATCTATTGCCTCAACCTGTTGCTTTCCAGTTCTTAGAATCCCGTCAGTGTGGAAGCAGGCCATTCAGACCATACTGACTTTTTCATTTCAAAAATATACTTTATTCGTAAAATAATTTCATGGTCTGTACAATTGGTCAAGCCATACATACGTAAACATTTACATACAGAGATTAGAATTTATCCTTTGTATATAAGGTCTGTACGTTTATCAATCATATGTCCATAAATTTAGCTGAGGCATCAGCAGAGCCCAAATGACTGCGTGGACCCCCTGTTCTTCTTTAGGCAGGCAGACGTTACACGGTGGTCTTTCCCCACCGTGCCTTGGTGGCAGCTGCCCCAAGCTTCAGCGCGTTCCCTCAACACGTAGTCCTGGACCTTGGAATGTGTCAGTCTGCAACACTCAGTCGTGGTCAACTCCTTCAGCTGGAAGATCAACAGGTTTCGGACTGCCCAGAGAGCGTCCTTCACCGAGTTGATGATCCTCCAGGCGCAGTTGGTGTTTGTCTCGGTGTGAGTCCCGGGGAACAGGCCGTAGAGCACGGAGTCCCGCGTCACGGCGCTGCTCGGGACGAACCTTGACAAACACCACTGCATTCCTCTCCAGACTTCTTCTGCGTAGGCACATTCCAGAAGGAGGTGTGTGACAGTCTCGTCCCCCCCGCAGCCGCTTCGAAGGCAGCGTGCGGTGTGGCTGAGAGTCCGGGCGTGCATAAAGGATCTCACAGGCAGAGCCCTTCTCATCACCAGCCAAGCCATGTCTTGGTGCTTGTTGGAAAGTTCTGGCAATGAGGCATTCTGCCAAATGGCTTTGACAGTCTGCTCAGGGAACCGCTCGACAGGATCCGCCCTCTCCTTTTCCCGAAGGGTCTCAAGGACGCTACGTGCTGACCACTTCCTGATGGACTTGTGGTCAAAGGTGTTTTTCTTACACCTGGTCATGGGCAGACGGGTCTATCTGCTCAAGGATAGATTACCTGTTTGTGTCCCGAACGCTCTCAGTCAGATCCACCGACGTTAAGCCGGTGTTCTTCTCTGACCACTGCCTCCTGCTGGCCGACTGTCACCTACAGGACGAGCAGCGGGCTGATAAGGGAACGCGGAAGCTGAACACAAAGCTGTTGACCCCGGGAAACATTGAGGAGCTCAAGAGCGACTACACATGTTGGAGAACCATGAAGCCCCTCTTTGAGTCCCCAGCTGACTGGTGGGAAACAGTAAAAAGTTCTTCAGGAGGTTCTTCATCCTTTAAGGTGTTCAGGAGGCGAGAGAGAGGTGGGGAAAACTGTCCCAGTTCCAGGAAAGTATGCAGAACCTGCTCCTGCTACAGACGATGGGGTTGGATGTCACGGAGGACCTCAAGGAGGTGAAGGGCCAGCAATATTCGCTCTTTGCCTCAGAGGCCTCCAAGATAATCTTCCGGTCCAGGGTCCGCTCGGTGGAGCAGGACGAGATGTGCTCCCGTTTCTTCTTCCAGAAGGTGCACAAAGAGAGCTCCGTGCTCAGCAGCCTGAAGGAAGAAGATGGCTCAGTAACGTCATCTCAGGCTGACGTCATGAGGATCAGTAAATCCTTCTATGCCAGTCTGTATGACATGAAGCCGACCGACAACGCAGCCTCCCAGTCATTCCTGTCCTCTATCACGGAGGTCTTAGACGACAGAACACGGGAGAGGCTGGACCAGCCACTATCTCTGGACGAGCTGACCAAGGCCCTCGAGTCCTTCACAAAGAATAAAACTCCCAGAAGCGACGGCTTACCGGTCGAGCTCTATTCCGCTCTGTGGGACTTGATCGGCCAGGACCTGCTGGAGGTGTATGTCAGTATGCTTCGGGCAGGTACCATGAGTGAATCCATGAGGAAAGGCATCATCACCCTCATCTACAAGTGGAAGGGGGAGAGGGAGGAACTCAGAAATTGGAGACCAATCTCACTGTTGAATGCGGATTACAAAATTCTGTCAAAGGTAATCGCCAACCGGGTCAGGTCTGCTCTGGGGTCAGTGATTCACCCTGACCAAACCTGTGCTGTACCGGGCAGGAAGATCGCTGAGAGTCTTGCACTCCTCAGGGATACGATCGCCTACGTGCAGGACAGAGGGTTGGACACCTGCCTCATCAGCCTGGACCAGGAGAAAGCCTTTGACAGGATATCACACAGGTATATGAGAGATGTTCTTTCCAAAATGGGCTTTGGGGAGGAAGTCTGCAATTGGATCAGACTGCTCTACACCAACATTGTCAGTGCAGTCTCAATCAATGGGTGGGAATCAGATAGCTTCCCAGTCAGATCTGGAGTCAGGCAGGGCTGCCCTCTCTCTCCTGCCTTGTTTGTGTGCTGCATAGAGCCATTTGCCGAGTCCATCAGGAAGGATGCGAGCCTGAGAGGGGTGACTATTCCTGGCAGCGGGAGCCTGCAGGTTAAGGCCTCCCTGTACATGGATGATGTTGCCGTTTTCTGCTCGGATCCGCTGTCCGTGCGCAGACTCGTGTGCATCTGTGACCAGTTCGAACGGGCCTCGGGGGCCAAGATAAACCGAGGCAAGAGCAAAGCTATGCTCTTTGGGAACTGGGCCGACCAATCCTCTATCCCCTTCACCGTCAAGACTGACCACCTGAAGGCGCTGGGTATTTGGTTCGGGAGGGCTGGGGCGTGCGCCAAGTCTTGGGAGGAACGTATCAGCAAAATGAGGCAGAAACTGAGCAGATGGAAGCTACGGTCGCTCTCCATCGTGGGAAAAAACCTGGTCATCAGGTGTGAGGCACTGTCATTGCTATTATATGTGGCACAGGCCTGGCCTATTCCCAGAACCTGTGCCGCTACAGTCACCCGGGCCATCTTCCAGTTTATATGGAGGTCAAAAATGGACAGGGTCCGAAGGGACTTGATGTATAAAGATCTGGGCAACGGGGGAAAAAATTCATCCATTGCCACCCTCACCCTGATGGCCACCTTTGTGTGTAGCTGCATCAAGCTGTGCGTGGATCCCCGGTACGCAAACACCAAGTGTCACTACGTACTGAGATTCTACCTGTCCCCGGTGTTGTGAAGGATGGGCCTGGCCTCGCTGCCGCGGAACACTCCGAGTAGTTGGACCGTTCTGTAGCACCTGTCCTGCGTGGAGAAGTTTATGAAGACAAACACCTTTGACCATTCAGCCCATACTGACCCTCCAAGAGACCATCCCAACCAGACCCAACCCCTTACCCTATTCCACATCTCCTACGGCCCATCCACCCTAACCTGCACACCTTTAGACTGTGGGAGGAAACCCGAGCAAACCCACGCAGAGAATGTGCGAACTCCACATAGACAGTCACCCGAGGGTGGGATTGAACCCGGGTCCCTGCTGCTGTGAGGCAGCAGTGCTAACCACTGAGCCGCCATTCCTTGTTCCCTTAATAGCCCTTAATAGCCCTGAACAAATCTGTTCAGCCCAAGGGCACCAAGCTTCTGAAAAGGCTCCATCAGATCCTCCTCCTGCTCCACATCACTTCACCTTCCCAGAAGGAACTTTCTCCCTCTGTGGGTTTGTGTCTTCCCCTGAAGCACATCTGTCCTATTCACTCCAATGGCAGTTGGTGGCACACACCACTCGCATCTGATCATGTCTCTGGCCTGGCTGCAGTTTCTCAAGGCCAATTGTGAACAAACAATAATGTCCATAAACAAATAGGGAGGAGGAGGAGGAGGTGAAAGGTTAATTCCACCATTCAATGGCACCGTAGCTGATGAGTGTCCTAACTCCAGGCACCTACCTTCGCCCCATCTCCCCTGATGCCTACCTTTCCCCAGGGACAAACAAAAAATCCAATGCAGATTTCAAACTTAACAATTGACAGAAAATCAATTGCCATTAGAGAAAACACAAAAAAAAACCCCAGAAATTGCTGGAAATAGCCAGCAGCTCTGGTAGCATCTGGTGGAGAGAGAAAGCAGAGTTAACTTTGAGGGGCCAGTGAGCCTTCCTCAGAACTGGTGGTGGCTCGGCAAAGATTGGCATTTGTCCAGAAGATGGGGTGGGGGCAAAGGGGGGAGGTGTGAACGACAGGTGCAGATAGTGCCCAAAGAGCTCTCGACTTTCTCTCCACCATGCTGCCAGCCCTGCCAAGTTTTTTTTCCAGCAATTCCAGTGTTTGTTTCTGACATCCAGCTTGGGCAGATCTTTCGGGGGGTTTGTTTCTTTTAAATCATTTGTTGAAGTGGCCTTCAAATTGCCACAAACATCTTGGGTGAAGGTAATTACCGTCTCCTTTGGGAAGTGCAGTATTCAATGTGAAGACCCGCTCTCTCTCTCTCCCCATCCCCTACCCTGACAGGATTAGCTTGCATCCTGACCACACAATGGCTCTCTCTCTCTCTCTCTCTCTCTCTCACCACTTCTTTGTTCACATCCTGGGCCAGGCATGTGTTGCTCATCCCTGAGGGAGCTGGTGCGAACTGCCTTCCGAAACTGCTGAAGTCCATGTGATGTAGATTACCACTCCCCCCCCCCCCCCCCCTCCCCACACTCCACCCCCCCCCCCACCCCCACCATGAAGAGTGCTGCTAAGGAGGAGGGAGGCACAAAATCTTGACCAGGGCACAATAAAGGAATGGAGATCCTACAGGTGGAGTGCCCCCCCCACCATGGGGGGGATGAGGGAGGGGGTGACTCTTAACTAGTTTCCCACCTCTGGCAATATGCCGCGGGCAAGCCAGGAATGTGGCCGGGTCTCTCCCTGACGTTTCACCCCTGCCCTCTTCCCCATCTCCCAGTAACCAAGAAAGCTCAGCTCCTGAAAACCACAGATTATGATCCAGCTCTCCCCTCCAGGTCGGCGATGCTCTAGGGTGCCCAGTCCGTTACCCATGCCCACTTTGCCCCAGAAAAGCACGGGGTTAACCTGTGCCCAAAGAGTTAAAATCTCCCCACAATGTGAAGGGAGGAGTGGAAGGGTTAATGCTCTGGCAGGATATATATATATACATACATTCATATATATTAACACGTTGCGAAGTCAGATGGGGAGAGGATGTGGTGGGTGAGCAAGGTGAGGGGGGAAGGAATGTAAAAGTTCATTCTACCAACTGGCACAATGCCCTGGTGTTTTATTCAAGCACTGCCCCCTCACAGAGGCACACACAGGGGCACTGATTTTACTTCGTACACATGGCCAGTGCTTTCCTCCCAGCTGAATAGATTGCTCTCTCTCTCTCTGGGAAAGTGAAAGCGAGTTGTGTAGGGGCGCTCGGACAAAAGGAGCCGGTGGTTGTTAGGTCCGAGTGCAATGCGGTGCTCTCGGAGCTGTCTCCACCAGCTCCTTTCATTACCCACACTCCCCTGCCCGCCCCATCAACAGGGCAGTGTTGTGTCACTCTGTGGAGATTGATAGGCTCTGCCCGGCAGCTGCGAGCCAACAGATGGCCTGGTAGAGATTTACTCAGCTTTCCCCCTGCAAAGATGACGGAATACTTTAACCCCTGCCAGAGCTGGGCCGGCAACTCCTGGAGGGGGCATTTCAGACACCCCAGGAAGGATACAAATCGGGGCAGGGAATTCCCTGGGAGTTGTCAATCACCGCAATTTCTCCCCACCGTTAGCTTTGCTGAACCTGCTCTGTCAGTATTTTCTATGGATTTCCCATCAAACTTGCCACCGAACATGAAGGCTAATCATTATTGTAATTCAGCAGTAACACGGCAATTTTTTTTATTCATTGGATGAGCATTTGTTGTCCATCTTTAATTGCTCAGAGGGCTATTAAGAGTCAACCTCATTGTCATTGGTCTGGAAGGTCACATGGGGGCCAGACCAGGTCAGAAATGACAGATTTCCTTCCCTGAAGGTCGTTCTTGAACCAGATGGGCTTTTCCGACAATGTCATAATTAAACTCTTAATTCCAGATTTTTTTTAATTTAATTCAAATTCCACCATTTGCTGCGGTGGGATTTGATCCCAGGTGTCCACAACACTTGATGTCTGGATTAACAGTCTAGATTAGACTGGTGCTGGAAAAGCACAGCAGGCCAGGCAGCATCCCAGGAGCAGGAAAATCGACACTTCGGGCAAAAGCCCTTCATCAGGAATGTGTAATAAAGCTTTTCTGGAGTAGGTGGGATTTAAACATGGATCTCCTGACCCAGAGCAATTCATCATGACTATCAACTAATTCGGTTTTGTTTCTAATCCCAGTCAGAAGAAGGTGAGAACTGGAGCCAATCTTTGCACACTTTTAATACTTATTGATGGAGTTGGGCATTGCAAGCATACACCTCCTAACACATATCTGCCATTGCTTTATCTGTGTATACCAGGTACCCTTTCTGTAAAGTCATTGGGAGGCAAAAGGCCTCTCCAAAAAAAAACATCTGAAGCAAAAGCACTTAAAAGTGGAACAAAATAAATCCACAAATAAATTTAATTACATTAATTTAAATGACATTCTTGGAGATTATGATAAATAATGCACCGTCACCCCTTCCCATACCAACCAGATACATGAGGCCTCCAATGTACTTGGGGAACATGAGAACATAATAAATAACAGCAGGAATAGGCCATCCAGCCTCTCAAGCCTGCCCTGCCTTGCAACTAGCTCAAAGTTATTTTGTAAATCTACCTACCTCCTCTTTAGTACTGGCAGGGGATCTAGAAGACCAGAGGATAATTAGGGCTATTCGGCCCATTGAGTCAGCTCCATCATTCGACCATGACTGATATGCTTCTCAACCCCATTCCCCTGCCTTCCACCTGCAACCCTTGTTCCCCCTTAGCAATCAAGAAAATACCTATCTCTGTCCTAAAGATGCTCAATGCCTTGGCTCATTAAGTGGGAATGAGTTCCATGGATGCATTGCACTCTGGCTGAAGAAATTCCCCCTCATCTCAGTTCCAAAGGGTCATCCCTTCCCTCTAAGGCTGTGGTCTTGGGTCCTTGACACTCTGACCTCCACAACCATTTGGAGCAGAGAATTCCAGACATGCACTGCTTCCTGGGAGAAGAATTTCCTTCTTAGTAAGTAAGTAACAGTTAGTAAGTTTGCAGATGACACCAAAATTGGAGGTGTAATGGATGGAGAAGAAGGTTACCTCAGATTACAACAGATGATCAGATGGGCTAATGGGCTGAGAAGTGGCAGATGTAGTTTAATATAGATAAATGCGAGGTCCTGCATTTTGCAAAAGTAAATCAGAGCAAGATTTATACACTTAATGGTAAGATCCTCGGGAGTGTTGCTGAACAAAGAGACCTTGGAGTGCAGGTTCATAGCTCCTTGAAAGTGGAGTCGCAGGTAGATAGGATAGTGAAGAAGGCGTTTGGTATGCTTTCCTTTATTGGTCAGAGTATTGAGTACAGGAGTTGGGAGGTCATGTTGCGGCTGTACAGGACATTGGTTAGGCCACTTTTTGAACATTGTGTGCAATTCTGGTCTCCTTTGTATCGGAAAGATGTTGTGAAATTTGAAAGGGTTCAGAAAAAATTTACAAGGATGTTGCCAGAGGATTTGAGCTATAGGGAGACATTGAATAGGCTGGGGCTATTTTCCCTGGATCATTAGTGGGCGGCATGGTGGCACATGGTTAGCACTGCTGCCTCACAGCGCCAGAGACCTGGGTTCAATTTCCGCCTCAGGCAATTGACTGTGTGGAGTTTGCACGTTCTCCCCGTGGGTTTCCTCCGGGTGCTCCGGTTTCCTCCCACAGTCCAAAAGATGTGCAGGTCAGGTGAATTGGCCATTGCTAAATTGCCCGTAGTGTTAGGTAAGGGGTAGATGTAGATGTAGGGGTATGGGTGGGTTACGCTTCGGCGGGGCGGTGTGGACTTGTTGGGCCGAAGGGCCTGTTTCCACACTGTAAGTAATCTAATCTAATCGGAAGCTGAGGGGTGATCTTATAGAGGTTTATAAAATTATGAGGGGCATGGATAGGGTAAATAGACAAAGTCTTTTCCCTGGCGTGGTAGAGTCCAGAACTAGAGGGCATAGGTTTAGGGTAAGGGGGAGAATATATAAAAGAAACCTAAGGGGGCAACTTTTTCATGCAGAGGGTGGTACGTGTATGGAATGAGCTGACAGTGGAAGTGGCGGAGGCTGGTACAATTGCAACATTTAAAAGGCATTTGGATGGGAATGTGATTAGGAAGGGTTTGGAGAGATATGGGCCAGGTGCTCACAGGTGGGACGAGATTGGGTTGGGATATCTGGTCAGCACGGACAAATTGGACCAAGGGTTTGTTTCTGTGCTGTACATCTCTATGACTCTATGACTGTATCTCAGTTTTGAAACCCTCAGATCCACAGAAGTTGAGGTGAGATGGTGATGTTCCGGTAATATCACTGGATTAGTAATCCTGAGGCCCAGGCTGAAGTTCCGGGCCACATCAGATAGCGGAATGGGTAACTCTGGAATTGAAAGCAAAGCTTAGTCATGATGACCATGAAATTATCATCTATTGTCATTTTTTTAAAAAACTCATTCATTCATGTATTTCAGGGAAGGAAATCTGCCATCATTACTTGGGTCTGGCCTAGATGTAATGCCAGACCTACACAATGTGTTTTACTTTGAACTGCTGTCTGAGATGGATGGGTAAGCCACCCATTTCAAATGCAAAGAGGGATATGCAGCAAAGGCTTGCCTTCACTGTGACACACACACCTGTCAAAGAATGAATTTGCTTATGAACCAGCTACCATGGTTCCAGTGAGTTGCAGAGGACAGGGAATGGTACAGTCCAGGACTTGGAGGTATTGGACCTCTGAGGACACAACAAGTTCCTCATTGAACCCTTCTCCTCTTTGGACCCTCTCTGCAGAGCATGATTCCTCAACGGTCTGACAGAGATGGGTCTGAGTTGAGCGCCTCCTGCTGTCACCTCTGGACCCTGGCTTCCTCACCAACCTCTGCTGAGAACAGAAAAAAACCTAGCTCCTTGGTCGTGGTGTAACATGGGAGTTACACGCCGAGGAAACTTAAACGTGGTCAATTGCAGACCACTCTCCTCAGCACTCATGGAGGTGAAGATGCTGGAGTCAGGATGTGGATTTGGACAGATGTCCGTCCAGTCATCAGACTAGATCAGGTCCCTCAACAACCATTCCCCCTTCCCCCAGTGCCCTGCGGTAGAGGACACTGGCAAGATCCTTCACCTCAGAGATAGGGTTGAAATGTCTCCTCCTTCTACCCCCCACCCCAACACCAAGGTCAATGCTCTCACCAGTGTTGGAAGAGCCACACGAGTGGACACTTCCTTGCATGTGATCTTGCACATTCTGTGATCAAATCACTGCGCTCTGAATCACTGGACGGTGAGTTGGCGAGAGAGAGAGAGAGAGAGACCCGGCTCAGGGCTCCAGACCTCCAAGGTCTTCAGCTGAAAAGTTGAGGCCAATAACGCAGCCACCCCACCTGCATCAGACGCAAGCTGACAGGAGTCAGTCAGCTTTGGTCTCCTCCTGGAATACATGCACTGGCCTTCCTGAAGGAGTGAAGGGTTGAGAAATCGCTCATGTGGATTTGAGTCTGCCTATTGTTCTACTTATGGAAGCACAGTGTTGAAAGCACCAGCCACGTCCTACAATGGGAAGGGAGCAGTGTTAGTCGCAATACCCCCACTCCCTCAGCAGCTGTCTTTGAGTCAGCTGCAAATTTTTTAAAACATTGTTCTTCGTTTTGATTGTGGTCTGAAACTGAAAGAATAAGACTGTTTCAAAAACCAAGCAGTGAAGGTGGAATTGCTGCATGTTTGAAAACAAGTTGGGGAAGGGAGTGTCAACTGACTCTGACTCGTGTTAGCTGTATCGACCTACGTTAATCGTGCCTTCAACTCAACAGTCACATCCTGGTGAGCAGGAAAAGCTTCTTGATGAAGCTGTTCAAACTGTTAAGATGCAGTCTTTCCAGATGAAATGATGCTTGGACAAGAATAAATTGATGGATGCACTAAATGCTTCGAATATGCTTAGTGGATTACAAACTTCAATGCTGTCACCAAACAGCTATTATGAGCTCTGTATCCTTTTAGTACTGTATAAAGATTTTGTAATATTTTGCTCGCAACTTGTATTTACATGGTGTTTTGATGTAATACGATATCCTTAGCAACTTTTCAAGAACATTAGGAACCAAAATTAGACAGAGCCACGTCAGACAATATTAGGGCAGACGGCAAACAGCTTGATCAGGGGTAGATTTTGAGTGTCTTGAAGAAAGAAAGAAAGAGTTACTGGTTTATGGAGGTAACCTAGACCTTGTGGTCTCGACAACGAAACATGGCTATCAGTAATGGAACAGTTAAAATTGCACGAAAGATTGGCACCTAAGGGGCAACTTTTTCATGTAGAGGGTGGTGCAGGTATGGAATGAGCTGCCAGAGGAAATGGTGGAGACTGGTAGAATTATAATGTTTTCTAAACATCGATCCCTGAAAGTTGCCACCCAGGTTGATAGTGCTGTTCAGAAGGCGTACCGTGTGTTAGGTTTTATTGGTAGAGGGATTGAGTTCCGGAGCCGTGATGTTGGGGCTGTTTTACCTGGAGCGTCGGAGGCTGAGGGGTGACCTGACAGAGGTTTACAAAATTATGTGGGGCATGGATAGGATAAATAGACAAAGTCTTTTCCCTGGGGTCGGGGAGTCCAGGACTAGAGGGCATAGTTTTAGGGTGAGAGGGGAAAGATATAAAAGAGACCTAAGGGGCAACTTTTTCACACAGAGGGTGGTACATGTATGGAATGAGCTGTCAGAGGATGTGGTGGAGGCTGGTACAATTGCAACATTTAAGAGGCATTTGGATGGGTATATGAATAGGAAGGGTTTGGAGGAATATAGGTCGGGTGCTGACAGGTGGGACTAGATTGTGTTGGGATATCTGGTTGGCATGGACGGGTTGGACCGAAGGGTCTGTTTCCATGCTGTACATCTCTATGTCTCTATGACTATGTCATGTTGCAACTGTACAAAATGCTAGTGCGGCCTCACTTGGAATATTGTATTCAGGTCTGGTCACCCCATTACAGGAAGGATGTGGAAGCTTTGGAAAAGCTGCAGAGGAGATTTACCAGGATGTTGCCTGATCTGGAGCAAAGGTCTCATGAGGAAAGGCTGAGTGACTTGGGTCTGTTCTCATTAGAAAGAAGGCTCAGAGGGGATTTAGTAGAGACATACAAGATGATCAGAGGATTAGATAGAGTAGACAGTGACAGTCTTTTTTCCTAGGATGATTACGTTGGCTTGTATGAAGAGGCATAGCTGCAATTTGAAGGGTGACAGATTTAAGACAGATGTCAGAGGCAGGTTCTTTACTCGGAGAGTGGTAAGGGTGTGGAATGCCCTGCCTGGCAACGTAGTTAACTCAGCCACGTTAGGGAGATTTAAACAGTCCTTGGATAAAGCATATGGATTATGATGAGATAGTGTGATATGATGGGATGGGCTTAGATTAGTTCACAGGTCGGCACAACATCGAGGGCAGAAGGGCCTGTTCTGCGCTGTATATTCTTCTATGTTCTATGTTCTATAGCATTTAAAAGGCAAATGTGACTAGATTAGGTTAGGGTATCTGGTCAGCATGAACGAGTTGGACCGAAGGGTCTGTTTCTATGCGGTACATCTCTAAGACTCTAAGTAACTGGAACTCATTGTGAGTTGTGTTTACACTGTTATTTTGTAAGCAGTGGGGGAGGAGAGAGAAGAGATAGACTGGGGGAAGGTGATGGCAGTGGGATTATGGGAAGTAAAATTCAATCAGCAACAGATTGCTGATTGGTTTATGCAACTCTAACAGTTATGCTTGCCAGAAGGCATCAAGTTGGCAGTAGCTCTCTGACTGGCTCCAGGACAGGAGGACCGTTTGGGTGTTTCCAGTTTGATTTTGAAGACCTGAGCTGCTGGAGGTTCTGTGTTGCTATCTATAAGACCTGAAGACAATCTGCTATTTTCCTCTTACCAGCTGCTGGAAGTTGTTGCCTTTTAACCAGTAACTATGAGACTTTGTAATTTGTGTAACGATCTTCCTGTGCCTCCTGTGAAGAAGTGAAAGAACCTGGAGAAGGAAATCCAAGAACAGAAAGCCTTAGAAAGCAAAAGGAACATCTCATTGAATCCTGTGGACTGGTGCGACTGAATTGTGTTTTCCCAACACGTTGCTCTCCACCCATAAAACCAATGTTTTTGTTTAGTTTGCTTATGTCTAAGTGGGTGTGTAGGGATGTTAGAACTGGGTTAGAGTTTTAACTAGTCGCTAATAGTTCCTAGTTTTGTTAATTTCTTGTGAGAACATATGCTCTCTTTGAGCAGAATTTTGGCGGAGAGGTAACACCTACTCCGACAAATCCAGATGAAGCTATCCCAACAGTCACTGCATCAGAGGTCAGATCAGTTTTCCTTCGTGTGAATCCAAGAAAAGTGATGGGACCAGATGGAGTACCAGGTCGTGCACTCAAGGCATGCACAGATCAACTGGCAGAGGTCTTCTTGGACGTCTTCAACCTCTCCCTGCAGCAGTATACTGTCCCTTCCTGTTGCAAGAGGGCCAACATCATCCCTGTATCTAAGAAGGCTCATGCTGCATGTCTCAGTGATTACCATCCTGTGACCCTAACTTCGATGGTTATGAAGTGTTTTGAAAGGCTGGTCATGGCATTACTCAATCTAATTTGCCTATCAGGCCAACAGATCCACCTCAGATGTCATATCACTTGCTCTTCACTCCTCCTGAGAACATCGTGACATCAAGAACAGCTATGTAGGAATCCTACATATTGACGACAGTTCAGCCTTCAACACTATGATCCCCTCCAGACTGATTACTAAACTTAGTGATCTCAGACTGAGCCCCACTCTCTGCAACTGGATCCTCAGTTTCCTGACACACTAGCCACAATCAGTGAAGATTGGGGTCAATATTTCTTCCTCACTTACACTCAACACTGGAGCCCCCAGGGTGCGTACTCAGCCACATACTGTAATCATTGTATACTCATGACTATGTTGCCAAATACCAGACTAATGCTACTTATGAGTTTGCTGATAACACCACCATAGTCGATAAAACAGACTACAGACAGGAGGTACAAGACCTGGAAAAATGGTGCCTTGAGAACAACCTAGCCCTCAATGCCGTCAAAACCAAGGAAATCATTATTCACTTTCGGCGGGATGTTACTCATGCCCATTAACAGCTCACAGGTGGAACGAGTGGAGAGCGTCAAGCTCCTGGGAGTGGTCATCAACAAGCTTTCTTGGACTCTTCATGTGGACGCACTGGTTACAAAGGCCCAACAACCTCTCTTCTTCCTCAGGCAGCTGAGGAAATTTGGCATGACGGCAAATACCCTTGCCAACATTTATAGGTGTGCCATCGAGAGCATTCTGTCTGGATGTATCACTACCTGGTATGGCAACTGTACCATTCAAGATCAGAGACAGTTACAGAGAGTGGGGAACTCGGCCCAGACAATCACAAAGGTCAACTCCCATCCACAGAATCCATCTAGCAGGCCCGCTGTCAAGGAAAGGCCGCCAGCATTCTCAAAGATCCAGCCCACCCTGGCAATGTCTTTCTACAACCTCTACCATCGGGGAGAAGGTACAGAAGCCTGAACACATGCTCCAGCTGGTTTCAAAATAGTTTATACTCTACTGTAGTTAGAATACTGAATAGACTCACAAACTCTTAATATTTGCCTGTACCTGAGTTTTTGTTTTTTGCTGCTATTTACATATTATTTACTTATTTACAACAGACAGGTAAAATGGGCACTGTGCGTTCTTTGATTGAGCCACTCAGGTTTCGGGAATAGTGGGGCTTGAGACATGGCACTGACGGATTCCACTCACTAGCTTGCTTATAGCGGCAGTCGTAAGGGCTGAGTGATGGGAATGGGTGAAAAGTGTCATCTCTGTTGTTGCCCCAAATTTGTCGGTGTAAATCTCCCCCAATCCCTGGGAGAGGAGAGCTGCAGAGTTGGGCCTGCAGGTAGGCATCCACCTTCGTGCTGGCAGGCGATGGATTTGGAATGACATGGAGGCCCTCGATCGAGCTCCAGGCTTTGACTCTGCCAGCAACTAATTGGTTCAGTAGACCCGCTGGCTGACTGTACCACTGTTATCCCACTTCCCCCAACTCCTCCTGCCCCCGGGGCAGCTACACCGGGCTCCCCATTTGGCTCTGTGGCCAAGCTGTGGGACTCTGTCTCAGGGACTGGATCATCCAAAACATGGAGTAAGGCTATGATGTGCTCAGTGGTAGGTTGCCCAGTGGTGGGGGGAAGGTTGACCTGGGCCAGGCTGGCCTCCCTTACAACCAGCTTGTGGCCCGGTGTAAGACAGGTAATTGCAGCTGTGCCCACAATTGGGGTCAAGCCGGGCTCCGTTGGCTGACCCACCTTGGACTCCAGGGGCATCAGGCCTGGTGATGGGGGCAGTGAACTGTGCCAGGTATAGGTGCCCCACTGCCCTCCTAGCTGGAGGGGTGAGGGCATCATAGCCTTTCTCCATGACTTGGGTGATCCTGAGACAGAGTCCCACAGCTTGGCCACAGAGCCAAATGGTCAGGTGACAACATCCAGCATTCCCTGGGGTAACTATTTCCATGTGCAATAAAGGACACTCCTTTTATGGGGCCCTCCGTACTTCGAGGGAGTGGCGCCACAGCCACAAGGGACTGTCTGTCAGGTGAAGCCTCGGACTCCACTCCCTCGCTTGACCCTGCGCCTGAACACAGGGTCAGGGTCCACACTGCCCCAAGCATCGCTCACTTATGGAGAGGAAACTGGTATTGTTTGAGGAGACAAGGTCACACGTGGTTCAAGGTCATGAAGCATAGCTGCTGCTGCACTCATCCAGGCAAGCGAAACGCCGTCCTTCTGATTCCAGACTCATGCCTTTTAGATAGTGAGCAGACTTTGGAGACTCACTGCATAATGCATCACTTGTTCTTAGAATCATAGAGGTGTACAGCACCCAAACAGGACGTTCGGTCCAACCCATCCACGCCAACCAGATATCCTAAATCAATCTAGTCTCATTCGCTATTCATATACCCATCCAGATGCCTTTTAAATGTCTCAGGGACTGGATCATCCAAGACATGGAGAAAGGCTATGATGTGCTCAGTGGTAGGTTGCCCAGTGGCAGGGGAAAGTTGACCTGGGCGAGGCTGGCCTCCCTTACAACCAGCTCCTCTGTCAGCTCATTCCATACACGCACCACCCTGTAGGTGAAAACATTGCCCATGAGGTCGCTTTTAAATCTTTTCCCTCTCACCCTCAACCTATGCTCTCTAGTTCTCCCTTCTGGGAAAAAGATTTTGACTATTCACCCTATCTATGCCCCTCATGATTTTATAAACCTCTCTAATCCCTGAGCCCCAGCCTATTCAGCTCTCCCTGTGACTCAAATCCTCCAAACTTGGCAACAGCCTTGTAAATATTTTCTGAATCCTTCCAGGTTTCTCAGCGTCCTTCCTATAGCAGAGAGACGAGAATTGAAGGCAATATTCCAAAAGTGGCCTAACCAATGTCCTGTACAGCTGCAACATGACCTCTCAACTCCTATACTCCATGCTCTGACCAATAAAAGAAAGCGTACCACTGTCTTCACTATCGTATCTACCTGCGGCTCCACTTTCAAGGAGCTATGAAACTGCTCTCCAAGGTCTCCCCAGGACCTTACCATTAAGTGTATAAGTCCTGCCCTGATGTGTAGTCACAGTAATTATATGGCTAATCAAGTTGATTGCCTGGTCAAAGGTAACCCCCTGATGTTGATAGTAAGGGATTCATTGATGCAAATGCCATTCAATATCAATGGTAAATGGTTAGATTGTGTCTTGTTGGAGATGGTCATTGCTTCACACTTGTATCACACCACATGGACTGCTTCAGTATCTGAGAAGTCGTGAATGGTACTGAACCTTATGCAATCATCAGTGAACATCCCCAGTTCTGACCATATGATGGAGAAAAGGTCATTGATGAAACAGCTGAAGATGGTTGGGCCTAGAACACCACCCTGAGGGACCCCTAGAAAGAGGACCTGGAGCCGAGATGATTGACTTTCAACAGCCACAACCATCTTCCTATGTGCCAGGTATGACTCCACTCATTGGATGGTTTTCCACCCGAGTCCCATTGTTAGTGTTGCTTGATGCCGCAATTGGTTAAGTGATGGCACTCACAAATGTTCAGAGCTCAATACAAGCAGAAAGTACGCAGTATCAGCAAACTTGATAAGCAGAGTGACATCAGAGATGGGTATAAGCATACACTAGGATTTTGTATTCTCAATAGAGAGTTAATGGAGATCAATAGCACAGAAAAAGTACATTCCTACTTGGGGATGCAAGGGCTAAGTGAGAAATAGCTGTTTACTTGTGGGAGCTAATAGACCATAGTTGAATTTTGCTCAGTGTGGAAATTCACTATTAATTTGTTTTAAATTAATTTTATGGGATGTGAGCTGGGCCAGAATTTATTGCCCATCCCTAGTTGCCCCTTAAGAAGGTGGCGATGAGCTGTCTTCTTGAACTGTTGCAGTCCATTGCTGTGGGTTGACCCACAATGCCATGAGGGAAGGAATTCCAGGATTTTGACCAAGTGACAGTGAAGGAGCGGCAACATATTTCCAAGTCAGAATGGTGAGTGATTTGGAAGGCGGTGGCATTCCCATACACCTACCGCCCACGTCCATCTAGGTAGAAGTGGTCATGGGTTTGGAAGGTGCTATCTGAGGAGCTTTGGTGAATTACTGCAGTACATCTTGTAGACAGTACACACTGCTGCTACTGAGTATCAGTGGTGGAAGGAGTGGATGCTTGTGGATGTGGTGCCAATTAAATGGACTGCTTTGTCCTGGCGGGTGTTGGGCTTCTTGAGTGTTGTTGGAGCTGCACCCATCCAGGCAAGTGGGGAGCATTCCATCATACTCCTGCCTTGTGCCTAGTAGATGATGGATGGGCTTTGGAGAGTCAGGAGGTGTAGTATTCCTAGCTTCTGACCTGCTCTTGTAGCCACTGTGTTTATGTGATGTGAGTCATAGAAAAATTATCAGCTTGAAATTTAGGAGAACTTTCTTGTTCCGCTAAAGTACTGGAACAACTAATGGGTTAGCACTACTGCCTTACAGTGCTAGGAACCTGGGTTTGATTCTAGCCTATGTGGAGTTTACATTTTTTCTCTCTATATGGGAATAGAGAGAAATGGGTGCCCTAACAGTCCAAACATGTTAAATTGCCCACAGTGTTCAAGGATGTGTAGGCTTTGTGAATTAGCCATGGGAAAGGCAGGATTACAGAGATAGGGTTGGGGGGTGGTGGGGGTCATTTGTTTGGAAGGTCAGTGTGGACTGGTTTAGCTGAATGGCCTGCTTCCACTCTGTAGGGATTCAATGAATGCCCTACAGGTTCATTTTGTTGACTCAGTTCTATGCCATATGCTAGAAGGAGGAATAGTCCATTCAGCCCTTTGAACCTGCTGCTCCATTCAGTGTAACCTTGGTCTATCCTCTAACCGTTGTGTCACAGTTCTGATTCTCCCCTTACCTCTCGATTCTTTTAAACCGAATACTTTGCATTAAATATATTCAGTAATCATATTGAGAGGCATTAATTAGGGCGAAAGACAGTGAAAAGTGAGTGATATGGATTGGCTACAGCTAAGGACCCTCTCAACCCTGGGAGGAGGGGAGTTGGGGATGTGCTTTGTGGAGGGAAAAGAAAGGCATATCACCAAGTGCTGGTGCTGGTTGGGGCAGGTTGTATCATGAACTATAGATATTGGGTGGCTCCATTCTATCCGTCTGGGCAGTACCAAGAACGGGAGGCGCTCTCGACTCAAGAATGACACGCCAGCATCAAAGATGGCAGGTGCAAAGGCTAGCAAAAGCGCCAGCATGAAAGATGACGGACCCCCCCCAAACCCAGCAGACATCAAAGATGGCGTTCACACGCCAACATCAAAGATGGCAGCTGCCCAATCGACGAGGCTGCCAGTGTCAAAGATGGCGGGCTCGAACACTGCAAAAAACCTCGACCAGGGTTTGGCGTCTGTCAAATCTTCCAAAAAGTCTCAGGAATGAACCGTTTAGCTTTATTACCGGCAGGTCACGTGTGCCTGACCCGAAATTGTAACCTGAGCGGCCCTGACGGCAAGGAAGTGCGCACACGTCCGGCGGACGCTGGGGACGGTTCCCATGGAGACGGGCGGCTGACTTCCGGTCCCCTGAGAGCGGGGACAGCTGTGGGGAGGCCTGGAGACCCTGGAGCCCCTGTCTCCCGATGAGGGCGGCCCTGGAGCAGGGGGGAGCCGCTGTGTCAGGCTGCAGGGCCTCGGAGAATCGGCCCCGGCCCCGCCGCTGGAAGAAGGTCCTGTACGAGAGGCAGCCTTTCCCCGATAACTTCGTGGACGGCAGCTTCCTGGAGGAACTGCGGAAAAACAGTGAGTGGGAAATGTGGAGGGGGGGGGGGGAGGACAGATGGGGGGCATTCCCCCCCCCCCCCCCCAACAGTCTAATGTGGGGCATTCACCCCCCCAACAGTCTAATGTGGGGCATTCCCCCCCCCCAACAGTCTAATGTGGGGCATTTCCCCCCCCCCCAACAGTCTAATGTGGGGCATTCACCCCCCCAACAGTCTAATGTGGGGCATTCCCCCCCCCCAACAGTCTAATGTGGGGCATTCACCCCCCCAACAGTCTAATGTGGGGCATTCACCCCCCCAACAGTCTAATGTGGGGCATTCCCTCACCCCCCCCCCCCCAACAGTCTAATGTGGGGCATTTCCCCCCCCCCAACAGTCTAATGTGGGGCATTCCCTCACCCCCCCCCCCAACAGTCTAATGTGGGGCATTCACCCCCCCAACAGTCTAATGTGGGGCATTCCCCCCCCCCAACAGTCTAATGTGGGGCATTCACCCCCCCAACAGTCTAATGTGGGGCATTCACCCCCCCAACAGTCTAATGTGGGGCATTCCCTCACCCCCCCCCCCCAACAGTCTAATGTGGGGCATTTCCCCCCCCCCAACAGTCTAATGTGGGGCATTCCCTCACCCCCCCCCCAACAGTCTAATGTGGGGCATTCCCCCCCAACAGTCTAATGTGGGGCATTCCCTCACCCCCCCCCCCCCAACAGTCTAATGTGGGGCATTCCCCCCCCCCCAACAGTCTAATGTGGGGCATTCCCTCACCCCCCCCCCCAACAGTCTAATGTGGGGCATTCCCCCCCAACAGTCTAATGTGAGGCATTCCCCCACCCCCAAACAGTCTAATGTGAGGCATTTCCCCCCCCCCCCCAACAGTCTAATGTGGGGCATTCTCCTCCCCCCCCCCCCCCCAGCCAACAGTCTAATGTGGGGCATTCCCCCCCCCCCCCACAGTCTAATGTGGGGCATTCCCCCCCCCCCCCCCCCCCCACAGTCTAATGTGGGGCATTCCCCCCCCCCCCCCCCCCACAGTCTAATGTGGGGCATTCCCCCCCCCCCCCACAGTCTAATGTGGGGCATTCCCCCCCCCCCCCCCCCCAGTCTAATGTGGGGCATTCCCCCCCCCCCCCCCCCCCCCAGTCTAATGTGGGGCATTCCCCCCCCCCCCCCCCCAGTCT
Source organism: Chiloscyllium punctatum (assembly GCF_047496795.1). NCBI lineage: Eukaryota > Metazoa > Chordata > Chondrichthyes > Orectolobiformes > Hemiscylliidae > Chiloscyllium > Chiloscyllium punctatum. The sequence goes on from NC_092768.1 coordinate 37,172,271, forward strand.
AATGTGGGGCATTCCCCCCCCCCCCCAGTCTAATGTGGGGCATTCCCCCCCCCCCCAGTCTAATGTGGGGCATTCCCCCCCCCCCCCCCCACAGTCTAATGTGGGGCATTCCCCCCCCCCCCCCCCAGTCTAATGTGGGGCATTCCCCCCCCCCCCCCCACAGTCTAATGTGGGGCATTCCCCCCCCCCCCCCACAGTCTAATGTGGGGCATTCCCCCCCCCCCCCCACAGTCTAATGTGGGGCATTCCCCCCCCCCCCCCCCAGTCTAATGTGGGGCATTCCCCCCCCCCCCAGTCTAATGTGGGGCATTCCCCCCCCCCACAGTCTAATATGGGGCATTCCCCCCCCCCCCCCCACAGTCTAATGTGGGGCATTCCCCCCCCCCCCCCCCCCCCCCCCCACAGTCTAATGTGGGGCATTCCCCCCCCCCCCCACAGTCTAATGTGGGGCATTCCCCCCCCCCCCCACAGTCTAATGTGGGGCATTCCCCCCCCCCCCCCCCCCCCAGTCTAATGTGGGGCATTCCCCCCCCCCCCCCAGTCTAATGTGGGGCATTCCCCCCCCCCCCCCCCCCCCAGTCTAATGTGGGGCATTTCCCCCCCCCCCCCCCCCAGTCTAATGTGGGGCATTCCCCCCCCCCCCCCCCAGTCTAATGTGGGGCATTCCCCCCCCCCCCCCCCACAGTCTAATGTGGGGCATTCCCCCCCCCCCCCCACAGTCTAATGTGGGGCATTCCCCCCCCCCCCCCACAGTCTAATGTGGGGCATTCCCCCCCCCCCCCCACAGTCTAATGTGGGGCATTCCCCCCCCCCCCCCCCCCACAGTCTAATGTGGGGCATTCCCCCCCCCCCCCCACAGTCTAATGTGGGGCATTCCCCCCCCCCCCCACAGTCTAATGTGGGGCATTCCCCCCCCCCCACAGTCTAATGTGGGGCATTCCCCCCCCCCCCCCCCCAGTCTAATGTGGGGCATTCCCCCCCCCCCCCCCCCAGTCTAATGTGGGGCATTCCCCCCCCCCCCCCCACAGTCTAATGTGGGGCATTCCCCCCCCCCCCCCCCCCCCCCAGTCTAATGTGGGGCATTCCCCCCCCCCCCCCCAGTCTAATGTGGGGCATTCTCCCCCCCCCCCCCCCCCAGTCTAATGTGGGGCATTCCCCCCCCCCCCCCCCCCCCAGTCTAATGTGGGGCATTCCCCCAGTCTAATGTGGGGCATTCCCCCAGTCTAATGTGGGGCATTCCCCCAGTCTAATGTGGGGCATTCCCCCCCCCCCACACAGTCTAATGTGGGGCATTCCCCCCCCCCCCCACAGTCTAATGTGGGGCATTCCCCCCCCCCCCCCAACAGTTTAATGTGGGGCATTCCCCCCCCCAACAGTCTAATGTGGGGCATTCCCCCCCCCCCCCCCCAACAGTCTAATGTGGGGCATTCCCCCCCCCCCCCAACAGTCTAATGTGGGGCATTCCCCCCCCCCAACAGTCTAATGTGGGGCATTCCCCCCCCCCAACAGTCTAATGTGGGGCATTCCCCCCCCCCAACAGTCTAATGTGGGGCATTCCCCCCCCCCCCCAACAGTCTAATGTGGGGCATTCCCCCCCCCCCCCAACAGTCTAATGTGGGGCATTCCCCCCCCCCCCCCCAACAGTCTAATGTGGGGCATTCCCCCCCCCCCCCCCCCCCAACAGTCTAATGTGGGGCATTCCCCCCCCCCCCCCCCCCAACAGTCTAATGTGGGGCATTCCCCCCCCCCCCCCCCCAACAGTCTAATGTGGGGGCATTCCCCCCCCCCCAACAGTCTAATGTGGGGCATTCCCCCCCCCCCCCAACAGTCTAATGTGGGGCATTCCCCCCCAACAGTCTAATGTGGGCGCATTCCCCCCCCCAACAGTCTAATGTGGGGCATTCCCCCCCCCCCCCCCCAACAGTCTAATGTGGGGCATTCCCCCCCCCCCCCCCCCCCCCCCCCAACAGTCTAATGTGGGGCATTCCCCCCCCCCCCCCCCCCAACAGTCTAATGTGGGGCATTCCCCCCCCCCCCCCCCCCCAACAGTCTAATGTGGGGCATTCCCCCCCCAACAGTCTAATGTGGGGCATTCCCCCCCCCCCCCCCCCCAACAGTCTAATGTGGGGCATTTCCCCCCCCCCAACAGTCTAATGTGGGGCATTCCCTCACCCCCCCCCCCCCCAACAGTCTAATGTGGGGCATTCCCCCCCCCAACAGTCTAATGTGGGGCATTCCCTCACCCCCCCCCCCAACAGTCTAATGTGGGGCATTCCCCCCCAACAGTCTAATGTGAGGCATTCCCCCACCCCCAAACAGTCTAATGTGAGGCATTTCCCCCCCCCCCCCAACAGTCTAATGTGGGGCATTCTCCCCCCCCCCCCAGCCAACAGTCTAATGTGGGGCATTCCCCCCCCCCCCCCACAGTCTAATGTGGGGCATTCCCCCCCCCCCCCCCCCCCCAGTCTAATGTGGGGCATTCCCCCCCCCCCCCCCCCACAGTCTAATGTGGGGCATTCCCCCCCCCCCCCCCCCCCCCCCCCCCACAGTCTAATGTGGGGCATTCCCCCCCCCCCCCACAGTCTAATGTGGGGCATTCCCCCCCCCCCCCACAGTCTAATGTGGGGCATTCCCCCCCCCCCCCCCCACAGTCTAATGTGGGGCATTCCCCCCCCCCCCCCCCCCAGTCTAATGTGGGGCATTCCCCCCCCCCCAACAGTCTAATGTGGGGCATTCCCCCCCCCCCCCCCCCCCCAGTCTAATGTGGGGCATTCCCCCCCCCCCCCCCCCCCCCCCCAGTCTAATGTGGGGCATTCCCCCCCCCCCCCCCCCCCCCAGTCTAATGTGGGGCATTCCCCCCCCCCCCCCCCCCCCCCCAGTCTAATGTGGGGCATTCCCCCCCCCCCCCCCCAGTCTAATGTGGGGCATTCCCCCCCCCCCCCCACAGTCTAATGTGGGGCATTCCCCCCCCCCCCCCACAGTCTAATGTGGGGCATTCCCCCCCCCCCCCCCACAGTCTAATGTGGGGCATTCCCCCCCCCCCCCACAGTCTAATGTGGGGCATTCCCCCCCCCCCCACAGTCTAATGTGGGGCATTCCCCCCCCCCCCCCCCCCACAGTCTAATGTGGGGCATTCCCCCCCCCCCAGTCTAATGTGGGGCATTCCCCCCCCCCCAGTCTAATGTGGGGCATTCCCCCCCCCCCCCCCCCCCAGTCTAATGTGGGGCATTCCCCCCCCCCCCCCCCCCCCACAGTCTAATATGGGGCATTCCCCCCCCCCCCCCACAGTCTAATGTGGGGCATTCCCCCCCCCCCCCCCCCCCCCCAGTCTAATGTGGGGCATTCCCCCCCCCCCCCCCCCCCAGTCTAATGTGGGGCATTCCCCCCCCCCCCCCCCCCCAGTCTAATGTGGGGCATTCCCCCCCCCCCCCCCCCAGTCTAATGTGGGGCATTCCCCCCCCCCCCCCCCAGTCTAATGTGGGGCATTCCCCCAGTCTAATGTGGGGCATTCCCCCCCCCCCACACAGTCTAATGTGGGGCATTCCCCCCCCCCCCACAGTCTAATGTGGGGCATTCCCCCCCCCCCAACAGTCTAATGTGGGGCATTCCCCCCCCCAACAGTCTAATGTGGGGCATTCCCCCCCCCCCCCCCCCAACAGTCTAATGTGGGGCATTCCCCCCCCCCAACAGTCTAATGTGGGGCATTCCCCCCCCCCCCCCAACAGTCTAATGTGGGGCATTCCCCCCCCCCCCCCAACAGTCTAATGTGGGGCATTCCCCCCCCCCCCCCAACAGTCTAATGTGGGGCATTCCCCCCCCCCCCCCAACAGTCTAATGTGGGGCATTCCCCCCCCCCCCCCAACAGTCTAATGTGGGGCATTCCCCCCCGCCCCCCCCAACAGTCTAATGTGGGGGCATTCCCCCCCGCCCCCCCCAACAGTCTAATGTGGGGCATTCCCCCCCCCCCCCCAACAGTCTAATGTGGGGCATTCCCCCCCAACAGTCTAATGTGGGCGCATTCCCCCCCCAACAGTCTAATGTGGGGCATTCCCCCCCCCCCCCCCCCCAACAGTCTAATGTGGGGCATTCCCCCCCCCCCCCCCCAACAGTCTAATGTGGGGCATTCCCCCCCCCCCCCCAACAGTCTAATGTGGGGCATTTCCCCCCCCCCCAACAGTCTAATGTGGGGCATTCCCCCCCCCCCCCCTCCAACAGTCTAATGTGGGGCATCCCCCCCTTTCCCTCGCCTCGCATGGGGGACGCAGGAAATGGGAGTTGGGGAACGTTAACCATCTCGATGAAAGAACTGACAGTATTCTGGGTAAGTTTGCAGACAATAAGATCTTGGCTAACCAATGTTTCTAGCTTCCATAATTTAAAGCACTCACCCAGCAAGAACGTACCTACGCCTGTCTTGACATTTTTAATTGATACACCCATAATCTGTGCAGCTTTATGTGGGGCTGAGATTTTATTACATATTTCCTTCTCATAAAATTCATGCTCCCATGTCCCTATGAGGTCTCAGAGTCATACAGATGTACAGAATGGAAACAGACCCTTCGATCCAACCCGTCCATGCTGACCAGATATCCCAACCCAGTCTAGTCCCAATCTTGCCCCTCCATTCTAACCCAATCTTGCCAGCATCCGGCCCATATCCCTCCAAACCTTTCCTATTCATACACCCATCCAAATGTCTTTTAAATGCTGTAAGTGTACCAGCCTCCACCACTTCCTTTGGCAACTCATTCCATACACGTACCACCCTCTGCGTGACATTTCAGAGAGATTGGTTTTGCCTGTAATAGTAACCATCCTTTGTATCTTGGATTTCCAGCAGAATCCATTGCTGTGTTGCTACTTTGTAAATTCACCTCCTGTATTAATCCCACATTGTGTGTCCGGGGAAAGGGTGTAACTAAGGGCTGATCAGTCTTGTATAATCAGAGTTTTTAAACCCAGGGCATAGATTGATTGAGCTGAGTTCAAAATTGCGTCAATATCCATTGAGTGACAAGAGAAAGTTGGGGTGTCAAGGGGGGAACTCTCATCCACTTTGTAATATCGTTCAATATGTAGTCTCGTAACACAGAAATGAATAATATGCATTTTGTACTGCCAGAGTAATCATTTGAAGCTGGGAATCATTTGGCAGCTTGCACCTTTGATACTTTGTGTCTTGGATTGGAATGGCTGTGGAGAAGACTTATTGATTCAGACCAGGCTAGATAACACGGATCAGCTCGGGTGGAGAGCTTGGAGGAACTGCGGCTTGTCTCTGAGACAAGGTGATTTTTAACTGAGGTCTTGATAACAAGTTTAGAAAGTATCAAAATAATTCAGCCAGTGGAAACAATCCCACCTTAAATCTGAACTGTAAAGTTAGCGTCCCATAAAGGTGCGCATCAAACTATCACCAATTGTTGTAAAAACCCCAATGGATTTACTAATATCCTTATGAGGAAAAGCAAGTTTTGCCGTTCTTTCATAGTCTTGCCTAACTGTGATTGCAGGTATTCAACAAGACAGTTGTCTCTTAACTGCCCTCTGTGCCCCTCAGTTTAAGGGCCGTTGGGAAAGAGCAATAAATAAAAGCTAAGTACTGGTGGATGTTCACCATCTGAAATACAAAGTAATGGAGCAATGTAATGGCAGTGCCTGTTGGTAATGGAACAGAATCAATGTTTTGGCCCCAATGTGATTTCAAAACCGATCAGGTGCTGGGAAGTATGACAGGTTTTATGCTGCTGTAAAGCAGGAGGAGAAAGGACAAGGAAAGTCTGAGAGGAGAGAATGCAAGATTAAATAATAATGATGATGACAGGGCACAAAAGGCAAAAAAGTGTTTAGGGTTGTAGACAAGGAAAAAAAAGCAAGTGTCAGGTAGCAGGATAATAAATACCTCTGACTGAAAGCAAAAAGGTAAGAAACAAAATTCAGACCAGCATGTGGCAACAAAGTAAATTCAAAATGAAGAACAGAGTTCACAATTTGAGGATATGAAGTCATAGAGATATACAGTACGGAAACTGACCCTTCAGTCTGATTTGTCCATGCCGACCAGATATCTGAAACTAATCCAGTCCCACTTGACCTATATCCCTCTATAACCATCCAGATGTCTTTTAAATGCTGTCATTGCACTAGCCTCCACTACTTCCTCTGGCAGCCAATTCCATACATGTACCACCCTCTGCTTGAAAAAGTTGTCCCTTGGGTCCCTTTTATGTCTTTCCCTTGTACCCGAAACCTATGCCCTCCAGTTCTGGACTCCCCTGCCCCAGGGTAAGGACCTTGTTAATTTACCCTGTCCATGACCCTCATAATTTTATAAACCTCTGTAAGGTCACCCCTTAGCCTCTGATGCTCCAGGGAAAACTGCCCCAGCATATTCAGCCTCTCCCTATAACTCAAACCCTCCAACCCTGGCAACATCCTTATCAATCTTTTCTGAATCTTTCAAGTTTCACAACATCCTTCCTATAGGAATGAGACAAGAATTGCACACAGTATTCCAAAAATAGCCTAATGAATGTCCTGTAATGGTGCAACATGACCTCCCAACTCCATTACTCAGTGATCTGACCAATAAAGGAAAGCATACTGAACACTGCCTTCACTATCCTATCTACCTGATAATCCACTGTTCAAGTTGTTGAACCCCATTTTAAGTCCAGTAATGTGTCAAGTGCTTAATCGGAAGGTTAAGAGTTGTTCCTTCAGCCTATGTTGGCCCTCACTGGCACAGTGCGACAAATAGAGGACAGGACTGTGTGTGAGATAGGGAGCTGGGTAATGCTGAAGATCAGGCCTGCAGACTGAAGCATGGTCAATGTTGGCTTTCAATAAAGAATTGGATTAATACTTGAGGCGGAGGAGGAATTACAGGACAGTGGGGCGAGAGAGATGAGTGTGAGGCACATTCATTAGGTGCTTGAAAGAGCCAGCATTAAGATGATGGTCCAAATGATCTTTACTGCAAGTTTGAGGAAGATGGTAAGCAGGTCAGGCCTATACCCATTGAAGTTTGAAAGAATGAGAAGTGATTTCATTGAAATGTATAAGATCCTGAGGTGACTTGATGGGATGGATACTGAGGGATGCCTTCACTTCCCTAGTTGGAAAGAGTGGACACACCTTTAAGGCTAAAGGATTTAAGATGTAGACGTAGATCTTGTTTTCTGAGGGTCATTTTACGCAGGATTCTCTTCTCCAGAAAGCAGTGGAGTCTGGAATATAAAATGAAGTGACTGCGGATTCTGGAAATCAACAAGAACAGAAATTGCTGGAGAAATTCAGGTCGGGCAGCATCTGTGAAGCGAAAACAGAGATAATGTTTCAGGTTTAGTGACCCTTCCTCAGAACTGATGGTAGCTATGAAAGGGTTGTTTTTTTATGCAGAAGATATGGTCGGGGGAGTGGGTAAGGAGTAAACAATGGTTTGGGATAGAGCCCAAAGAGAGAGAAGAACTGTTGGACAGGTAAAGGAGTGGATAGTGGTTCACCTGGGAGAATGGCTTGTTGTTAATGGACAATTAGCAGCTAACAACGGGTGGTGTGTAGAAGCAGATAATGTGATAACAAGGTCCAGAGTTTGGGGTAAGGACATGGGAGAAAGGTGCCACAAGCCGGAAAATGATTGAACTCAATATGGAGTCTAAAAGGGTGCAGTGTCGAGTCTGGCAGCTCAGCTTATTTCGAGTTTCGATTCACAAGAGGTGAGAAGGGTGGCGTTCTAAACAGGAAAGTGGAGTTATGGCCACAGCCAGATCAGCCATGATCTTATTGAATGGCATAGGAAGCTCAAAAGGCTGAATGTCCTATTCCTGCTCCAAAGTTGGCATGTTCCTTTGATTTTATCATCATAAGCTTTATTTTCCGTTCTAGTTTATGTGCGCCAGTACCGGTTTTGGACAGTGGTGTGTGAATCCAGTGTTGTCATCCATCAGTTGTCCAGGTAAGCACACCCAACTTTACTTTGCAAGTGCAAGTTAGGGTTGCCCAAAGGCAAATTGCTGCCAGTAATGGGAATCTGAAGTAAAACCAGAAGAAGCAGGAAATACTCAGCAGGGCAGATAGCATCTAGAGGGAGTGAAACAACATTAATACTTCAGACTGTTGGCCTTTTGTTTGATCTTGATAACCTTCAGGAGGCAACAGGATTCAGGCAAGTTCCAGAGATAGTTGAGTGGAAGGCAGGAGAGACTAAATGATCAAGGAATGATGCTGGAAGGCTAATGGGAAGTGGGAAAGGGACAAGTAATGAAACAAAAGAGGGGTCCGAAGGAGGTGTGAATATCACATGCAGAATCAGACCCCACAGTTGGCCCCTCAAAGCCAAAGCAAAACCGAACAAAATGATTGCGCTAAGAAATTGTTGATGTTGAATCTTAAAAAGTTGTAAAGGGCCTAATTGAAAGATCAGGTGCTGTTGAGTGACCCTGCATTGACCTCCACTGGAACATCGCTGACAGGGTGGGATTAAAGTGACCGGCCACTAGAAGCTCAGGGCCAGATTTGTGGACCCAATCGGCGTTTTATCTTTTCAGTGTAGACCAGGATCCATTGTGCTACATGTCTTGGGTTTGCACGGCAATGTGCTATTAGATGAAGAGTCAAAATGATTTTTCTTTTGATGTCTGTTCTTGAGATTTCTTAAGCTGCCCATTGATTTGCGGGGCTGTGTTTTGGTTTTGCAGGGACTTTGTTTTTATCTTCATTTATTCTCCTTGAGATGATGTGACAATACCTTCAGTGCTTATGTTGATGTTGAGCATTCAGACTTTCACAGAAGCATCAACACTCCATTAAATTTAAAATCGCAACACACACAACATTAATTTCCTCGACACCCAGTATTTAAATTGGCATGGAACACTAAATTAATAACACATGGCTGTCTTAAAAATAATTGACAAATACTTCTCTATGTACGGTAAGGTTACAGCTCTAGTGTTGTAGGTTAAGTTTCTCTCTATCTCTACAGCTCAAGGAATTCAGTGTGTGAGATGCTTGAGATGTGATAAAGACTTGAATGAGTGTGTTGTGGTATAAATGTTGGCATTAAACAGTACGACTAACAGCATTCACTGCAATAATATCTACAGCGATTCCCTCCAGTTAATTGCTCCAGAACCTCTACAGCTTTAATGTAGAGACTCCACATCACCTGGGAAGGAATTCCTTACCTTGGGTTTCCCTTTCTCTGTGAGGTTCTTCTCATGAAAGGTTTTTAAATAGCTCTCTCCCCTTTGTAACCTGTCTCTCCCTTTTCTGCACTTCGTAGCTACTAACTCATCTTCACATTGCTAGTTCGTCTGCACTGCAGCCTCTCCCTTCCTGCAGTCCCTTGCGTGATTTGTATTGCTAGTTCCATCGGTCAAACCTTGTCGTTTTTTTGTAAACTAAATTGTTTTCTTTCAATATTTTAAAACTCCTGAAAATCGTCTACTGGATCCCAAGGGCAAGTTAATTTTAAAAAGCCGCATAAAAGTAACTAATGCTGATTCCAGCCCTGCTGTGCTGCTTTCTCACTGCTCCACTGTTTTTTTTTCCCTCAGTGTGTGTGTATTTGTTGTCCTGTGGTGGTACATGGACCAGAGTCACCTGTCCCCTCACCGGCTCTTCACGTACAGCCTCCTCCTCTCTCTCTTCGGCTACCTCACATTTGATGTCATTGACTCGGGGGCAGGGCGTAATCTCAGCGGCCGAACACGTAAGTGCAAATCCCATGACAACTCCCAAGGGCTGAGGCAGAAGGTTTGCGTCTTCTCCTGTTTAAATTTAGACCCAGAACACAGAGCCCGTGGGCTGGCAAGTGTTAGCCTGCCGGAAAAATAGCCTGTACTGAAGTAAAATTCATCTGAAAACTGACCTGTCCCCAGGAGATTGAGTCAAGAGCCTTCTTGATTGATCAGTCATGCTTCTCTGTAGGGCTCAGGGGTTCCCTGACAGGGGTCCAGTTGGGTCGCATTCTTGTCTCTGAGTCTAAAGGTCCTGAGGTTCAAGTCCTGTTCTAGCACACAACACATGTTGACACTCCCACTGTGGTACTGGGGCAAAGTGGCTGAGATGGTGACCAAGGCCCTGCCTCTCTTTGCAGGTGAGCTTCAAAGATCCTGCAACACTTGGTCAGAAAAACAGCCTGATGATTTCCTCCCTATTGCAGGATGAGGATGTTTTTTAATCAATCTGTTCAGATGGAGGAGGTGAGACTCTAACCCAGAATGACATTTATCCCTGAAATCAGCATTGCTTAAGAGTGGGTGACCAGGTCCTTAACAGTGAAAGGGCATTGAGGGGAGCACTTTGCGGGTCCAAATTAGAGATTCCTTGACAGAAGCAGAAAGTACTCTAGAAGAGGGCTAAGCTAAGTGAGGATTTTGCTGTGTTATGATGACATAAAAACAGATAAAGAAAGAGAACTGCAGACATGCTCATCTGCCGTTCACCATGATGCACAACACTGTGTCTCCAGAGCACTTCAGACATGCAACTTTTTGCATTTTGGTCAGGCAAACCAGGGCAGGGCTTGTACAGTTAATGGAGGGTCCTGGGGAGTGTTGCCAAGCAAAGAGACCTAGGGGTGTACTTGCATAGTTCCTTGAAAGTGGAAGCACAGGTAGACAGGGTGGTGAAGGCGGCATTTGGCACGCTTGCCTTCATTGGTCAGAACATTGAGTATGGGTGTTGGGATGTCATGTTACGGCTGTGCAGGACTTTGGCAAGGCCGCTTTTCGAATACAACATACAATTCTGGTCGTCCTTCTATAGGAAGGATGCTTGAGAGGGTGCAGAAAAGATTTACAAGTCTGTTGCCAGGTATGGAGGATTTGAGCTACAGGGTGAGGCTTTATCCTGGAATGTGAGAGGCTGAGGGGTGACTTCATAGAGGTTAATAAAATCATGAGGGGCATGGATAAGGTGAATAGCCATGGTCTTTTTCCTATGATGGGGGAGACCAAAACTAGAGGGCATGGATTAAGGTGAGAGGGGAAAGATTTAACAAGGATCTGAGGAGTAAGTTTTTTTCACGCAGAGGATGGTGTGTGTATGAATGAGCTGCCAGAGGAAGTGGTGGAAGCAGGTAGAAATACAGCATTTAAAAGGCATCTGGATGGGGATATGAATAGCAAGCTGGCAAATGGGACGAGCTCAGAATGCGATGTGTGGTTAGTGTGGACGAGTTAGACCGTTTTTGTGCTGTATGACTCTAAATGTTACAGCTTTTACACATTCCTGGGGTTTAACATGGGGAGTGGGGAAGTTTCTAAAAAAACACAATTCAGGGTAAAGTTGACGAGTCATTTGCGCAAGCACCAACTGATGAATGTCAGCAGAGACTTGCCAGGGAAAAATTATGCTTGACAAACTCAATTGTGTTTTTTTGATAAGGAGACTGAGGACAGGAAATCATAAGGAAAGCTCAAAGAATGTTACTTATTGCATAGGGAACCGAGGACAAAAGCGGGACCATTTTGCTCCATTTATGCAAGGTGAGACTGCACCTAGAGTAAAAACAAAATATTGCAGGGACTATAAATATGTAATTAAAGTATTTGAGAAAGTTGAGGTTAAAAATCATTCAACACCAGGTTATAGTCCAACAGGTTTATTTGGAAGCACTAGCTTTTGGAGCACCGCTCCTTCATCAGGTTGGACTATAACCTGGTGTTGCGTGATTTTTTTTTAAGTTTGTCCACTCCAGTCCAACACCACACCTCCAAGTTCTAGAGAAAGTCAGCAGGTTTGGCAACATCCTTGGACAGAAATACATTTAACATTTCAAGTGTGTGACTCCAGTGTTTTGAAGAAGTCATTCTGGACTCTACGTTAACTGTTTCTCTTTCCACAGATGCTGCCAGACCTGCTGAGTTTCTCCACATCTGGAATACTGTGTGCAATTTTTGTCTCCTTATTCAGGAAAAGATGTAAATGAATTGAAGGCAGTTCAGAAAAGACTAATCTCCTGGAATGGGTGGATTATCTTATGAGGAAAGGTTTGGCAGGCTGGGCCTGTATCCGTTGGAATTTGAACAGGTGGTGACTTGATTGAAAGATCCTGAGAGGCCTTGAGGGGTGAAGGTGAAAAGGATATTTCCCCTTGCGGAAATCTGAAACTGAGTAATTGTGTACATCCATTGACCACTTCTATCTGAGTCATGAGTCTCTTTCCTGAAAAAGTGATGACAGCAAAATCTTTGAATATTGTTAATATAGAAGTAGACAAATTCTTGCTAAGTGAAATGTTTTAAGGTATCAGGTTAGAAAGGTTGTGTAATAATCAAATCCGCCATGGTCTTAGTTACTGGCAGAAGATGCTTGATGGGCTAAATGACCTACTCCTAATTCTTGTGTAGGATGGTGGATGTGGAGTTTCAAAGTGTCTGATAAAGTGCCACAGTCTTGGGCGTTTCCAAAATGGGAGCCAGTGGGATAGAAGGGGCAGTGACAGTAGGGATATGAAGTTGACTAAGGGATAAAAATGCAGAGCTGCAGTGGAGGAGCAATATATTGGAGATTGCCCAGGTTCACAACACTGTTAAAATTAACAAGATGGTTGCAGCAGGTTACAGTTCACTTGCTTGGATGCAGTTGCAGTGGTACTGTGCAGTTTTCCCATGCATCATGTAGTCTGAAGCTGTCACTGAAGATCCAACTTTCTATCCATCTCATGGCTGACCAGAACACGCACGCATGCACGTCTTTGACTTTTCATGAGAAACTGTTTCTCTCTCCACGGTTGCTGCCTGACCCACTGAGGTTTTCAAGTATTTTTTGCTCTCCCCTCCTCTAACAAAGTGGGCCTGAGGGTAAACTTCAGAAATGCAGATGACAAAAACTGGACAATGTAGTAAACATGGTCTTTGAATCATAGAATTGATACCACATTGAAGAAAGATATTGAGACATCATGCCGGACCCTCCATCATCAGTCCTTCATGTCCTGCCATTCCCCTGCCTTCTCCTCATATCCCTGCTCTTGTTTGGATGTTGAGAAAATGTAGAATCATTTACGGCACTGAAGTAGGCCACTCTGCTCATTGTGGCTGTGCCTGCTTTTAGAGGTAAATCACCCAGCCTCATTTTACTTTCCGGCAGTTGCTGGACAGTATATCTCTGGAGGTTATGGGGACTTCGGGTACATAACTGGGCACTTTTCTTTTTAGAAAATGAGTTGTGTTTCTACCTTTACTACTCTTCGAGGCAGTGAGTTCCAGAGCCCGACCACTCCTGAGTGAGGAAAAAAAACTGCTTCCTCACCTCCCCTCTTCAAGGGGTCTAGGTGGAAAGGGGCAGAAGTGCAGCAGATAGAATTTGTAAAGCGATCCATGCGACTGGAGCAACTGAAGGCAGAAAATACCATTAAAATGGAACGGTTATTAAAAAGAGGGCTGGAGTGATGAGAGCTGGGTGTGGTAGTGCACAGGTTCTGAAAGTGACGGGGCAACTTAACGAAAGGTTAGTAAGTCATTCAGGCTTTATGAGAACTCGCATTTAAAAACGTTTAAAAGTGTGACCGGCGTTGTTAAATGCCTTTTGTAGGTAGAAGGCCTTCCAGCTGAGGGACGTCCTTACACAGGCTAAGCCCGACTGCTGAATCCTGCACGCTTTGTCGATCTGTTATTTAAAGCGCGTTCCCGGGTGGTAGAGCATGGAGGTAAAACTGTGCCATTAACCTTGATTTGTTCCATCTTGCTCCCCACAGGATGGGCTGACCTAAAGAGCACTGTCGTCTTTGTGACGTTCACATATGGATTTGCTCCGATTCTGAAAACGCTGACAGAATCCATCAGCACCGATACGATCTATGCCATGTCTGTAAGTGGCGGCACAAGGCTTTACTGTGCCATCCGTCAGTGGGCAGAAGCCATTAGGGCTGGACGGGGCTGTGTCACAACCTCCTTTCCTTTTACCCTTCGAGTTTTCCCTCTTCTGCCTCTTAACTCAATTTTAAAACGCTGATCCAGCTATCTATAACCCACCACAGACTCGACCCCCTTGTAAATTGTGCCACACCACGACCCTCAGATATCTCCCACAGTCCAAAGATGTGCAGGTCAGGTGAATTGGCCATGCTAAATTGCCCGTAGTGTTAGGTAAGGGGTAGATGTAGGGGTATGGGTGGGTTGCGCTTCGGCGGGGCGGTGTGGACTTGTTGGGCCAAAGGGCCTGTTTCCACACTGTAAGTAATCTTTGGTCATTCAGTTTCTATCTTCTGAGTTGTAAACAAGACTTGTCTCTTTCAACTTGCGTAACATTACCCAACCAGCCCTCTGATACAGCACGTCCACCCCACCACAACTTTAGTTGAGACCCTCATTTCTGCTTCTGCCAACTTTGAATTGGTCTATTTCAACACCCTGCTGGTCAGCCTTCCAACATAAAGTGGAGCTCAATGAACACCCCGCTGCCTCACAGTATTGCTACCACACCCTGCGAGGCCATTCATTCTGTCGTGTGCCGGGGTTCTCTGAGGGCCAATGCACCTAGTTCCACTCCCCTTTCTTTTCCCTGTCACATTCCTCATTTCCAAATACTTGTCCACTTCCTGAAAGCCTCGATCGACCTTGCCTCCTCCGTATCCTCAGGCAGCACATCCTGGATGCTAACCACTTGTGGTGCAAAAGGGCTTCACCTCAAATCTCCACTGTTTCTCAGGTGTTTGTCTGAAACCTGAGGTCCGACACCTGCGAGGACAGTTCCTCTTCCTATCTATCTGGACCCTGTCATGTTCACCAATCACTCCTGTACTTGCTGACCTGTCAAATCCCGATATGCACACCTTAAAAATGTAGAAATAATAGCCAAATACTGAAAGATGCTTGAAATCTGAAGTAAGAAGAGCAATTGCTCTAGAAACTCAACAGGTCTAACAGCATCTGCAGACAGAGAAATACAGTAAATCATTTGAATCCTGTCTGACTCTTCCTTGGATAGAAGCGCATCCTTGTTTTTAAAATCCATCCCTGTGTGTTGTAATACCAAACTGAGCTAACTCCTGAATAACGACTGCTCTCTCTCTCTGTCTCTTGTTTTGCAGGTCTTTATGCTGTTGGGTCACCTGATATTCTTTGATTATGGAGCCAATGCTGCCATGTAAGTTCTAATTGGCTGGAAATTGGTCCTTTATTACAATCACTTTCACTTGTAGGTCAGGGTTGGCAACTTGAAAACTCTTTTTTTAAAAAATAAACAAAACTTGAATCAAAGAGTGAAATTTGAACATTTCAAAGTCAAGTACTTAACAATTTACCAAATTGAACATATATTTTGCATCTGTATTCAATAAAATTCAGTATGTTTCAGTCTGAATAGGTCTAGGTGATGCACTGGGGCAGGACAAACAAGGTAAGGGAATACATAATGAATGATAGGCTCCTGGGAAGCACTGAGGATCAAAGTGAGACCTCCCAGTAAATGTCCAACAGTGAGACAAGTAGATGAAGTGGTTAAGAAGGCACAGGGGATAAAAACTGAAATTGTTGGAAAAGCTCAGGAGGTCTGGCAGCATCTGTGGAGATAAATCAGAGTGAATGTTATGGGCTGAGTGACCGTTCCTCAGATCAGAATTTCAGAGCAGGGAGGTTATGCTGGAAGTGTGTGAAGGGTTGGTTAGGCCACAATTGGACGATTGTGTGCAGTTCTTGAATCAACATTCTAAGTGGTTAGAGGGTGCTCACAAATGTATTTGTTTAGAGCAGAATGACAATTTAATCATTTTATCTGTAAACTGTAGCATCATTATTCACCTTTTATCCACACAATTAAGGTATGGCTCTTTATTTCCTTGACCTAGAGTATTTTTGAGCTTTTTTTTTGTGATAATGAAATCCAATTGGGAAAGTTTGAGAGCCACATGTAACGTAAGGACTGCAGTTTGCACACCTCTAATCAAGTTACAGTCCGTTCGAGATGGGTAAATGATCTGAGTTCAGACATGATCCTCAATAAAGGGAGCTATTTCCATATCTAATTTGTTCTGTAAGCACCTTGGTCTCCATCCCGACTGGGAGTGGGTCCCATTCCTCAGTGCTGACCCTGTCATTCTCAGTGGGGGGGGCAAACATGTAGAAAAAGACTGGAAATTTACTGAGCGTGACTGGGGCTCTTCAGTCACTTGCTCTTAGGATGTGGGTGTTTTTGGCAAAGCCAACAGTCTAATGCCCATCTCAGAGTTGTCCTTTAAGAGGATGACATAGCTGCCTTTTCGAACTGCACCTACCATGGGAAAGCTGTCTCGGCTGCAGGTGTTTGTGGTTTACCCCTTAACCAGCGCCATCCGAACCGATTATCTGGATATTATTATATTGCTGTCAACAATTTTGCGTTTGCTACATTTCAACTGTGATTGCCCTTCTAAAGAAGTACTCTAGTTGTTCTGGAAGTCGTGTTGGGATATTCTTGGAGGTGGGGAAGTGTGTCATAGAAATGCGCAGGTCTTTGTGACCCCTGATGTGATGAAGTGAAATGGGTTTCGTGAACAGCTAGTACTCTCTGACCCAGAAGCAATATCTTTGCAGGAGGAGTGGTGGGGGAAGGGGGACCAGCCCAATATCAAAGGTGAATATTTCCATTCTGTAATATTCCATCAAATTATTTAGTGGTCAAGTTGGCTCATTTGGCTCCTTCCAAGCTTACCTAAGTTGCCTGTTCCCTGGCAGTTCTGTTACATTCTCTCTCTCTCTCCTTGTAGCGTCTCCAGCACTCTCTCATTGAACATGGCCATCTTCGCCTCAGTGTGCCTGGCCTCGCGGCTCCCCAGCTCGCTCCACGCCTTCGTCACAGTGACTTTGGCCATCGAGGTCTTCGCCCTGTGGCCCATGTTCCAGAAGAAGCTGAAGGTGTGGCTTTGTGTGGAGGACGTGCTGGGATCATGGGGTGTGAGGGACCATCGAGGTGAAGGACGAGGTTGAGGGGGATGTAGAAGGGGTGGGGAAATGGAGGACTGGACGGTGAGCTCTCGGGTGTGAAGTGGGAAGGTTCTGGGGTTGGAGGGGATGCTGGAGGGCTGCGAGATTGGGGGCATATGGTGGGGGTCGAAGGCAGTGGGCCACAGGTTGTGGGGTGGCTCACAATGGGCCGCCAATTGCTTCCTTATCTCTCCGCCATTTGCCAATGCACTTTGACTGTACCCTCACTCTGCTTAGTGAGGAAAAAAATGGGATTCCCTTTCTTTTGGCAAGAGTGAAACTTTGCACAGATGAGTCCTCCCCTCCTGTCTTGGGCGCACTGACTCAGTGTGGCTGCTAACTATGTAGTAGAAGGCCCCAGGACTAACTTTATACTGGACATCCAGATGGGGCAGTGCCTATTTCAGTCGTTCATGGGACGTGAGCATCACTGTCCAGGCCAGCTTTTGCTGCCCATCCTTGATTGACCTGGAGAAGTTAACGGTGAGCTGCATGTGTTTGAAGGTGCGGTTTCAAGGGGCCTTGATGAGTTACTTCTGTACGATTTCGACATGTTGCAGGCAAAGTGCAGTGCAGTGCAGGGAGTGAATCTTACGGGTAGTGGATGCAGTGTTAACCAGCAAGTTGCTGGGTCCTACACAGTGCGGAGTCTGTATTGTTAAAGCTGCACCCATCCAGGCAAGTGGGGAGCATTCCATCCCACCCTTGTGCATCGTATGAACAGGCTTTGACGAGACAGGAGTGAAAGCAGCAATCGTGAATCCAGGTGTACTCATGCAAGCTACTTCTCTATGGCTAGTCCAGCTCATTTTGTGGTCACTGGGAACCACTAAGATGCTTTTGAAGCGATGGCAATGCCATTAGTAGCAATGAGGGCAATGGCAGTTGTGTGAGTTGAATGTTACTTGCCACCCTTCGGTCCCAGCCAGCCTAGATGTGTTGTTCAGGTCTTAGGGCATGAACTGGTTCAGTGTTTTGGGAGTCACCGATGGTGTTGGACTTCATTCTATCAGTGAATGCCTCCACTTCTGACCCTTGTGCAAGATGGGAGGTCCAATATTGTGAAACTTAGTGGGAACGAGTAGCTGTCATATCGGTGTCCTTAGGTTAAAATCAATGACTGCAGAGGCTGGAAACCAGATTCTGGATTAGTGGTGCTGGAAGAGCACAGCAGTTCAGGCAGCATCCGAGCAGCAGTAAAATCGACGTTTCGGGCAAAAGCCCTTCATCAGGAATAAAGGCAGAGAGCCTGAAACGTGGAGTATCAGTGTCCTTAGCACACCCACTCCTCCCCTGCTATAATGGTTGTACAGCCCAGCACTGGTTAATCTAGGGATGAAGAGTATGGCCAGGTGCAGATATTAAAAGCAGCTAGTGTGTTGATCAGCCAGTCCTCTGTTAATGGTATCTCTCTTTCTGTCTCTCGTTGTCCAGGCAATCACCCCTCGCTGTTACCTGGTGGTCACCCTTATCTTCACCCTGGCTGCCATGCTAGGAGTGCTGACCGTTTCTCTCACGGGAGCTGTACTCTTCGCTCTGCTGCTGTTAGCAGTTGCCTTGCTGTGTCCTCACTACCTCATCAAGTTACAGTCCTCGAAAGAGTAAGTGGTAGCGCTCAGCGCACCCATAGTGAGGGCTGAAATTCCAGTCAGGCTTATTCTGGCCATCCATTCATGCTGGGGGGGGGGGGGGGGGCGCGGCACTGTCGAGGGGGGTCAGCGCCGAGGGAGCTGATTGCATGCGAACTGAACTGACTGCTGGGTGGTGTAGAATCCTGGAGCTGAATAATTGGCTGGGAAAGACTTTTGAGACATCTGTGGGGTTTCTGAAAGGCTTTGTAAATGCGCGTCTGTTTCGCGTGATCTGGTGACACGGCTGCACTCAGTGGAGCTTTGAAGCCGACCCAGTCGCTGACTGTTCACGCATGTGGAGGACAGGGAACTGGCGTGATGTTCTGCCCACGCAATCCCATCTCTGATGTGGTGACGTGGGTCGGAAGGCAGGGGGTGCTGTCTGCGCACGGGTAGGCTGGTTGCACTGACTGATGCCTGACTCCATCTTATCTCTTGTCGCTGCCTTCCCCACAGCAACATCCACGGTCCATGGGATGAAGCGGAGATCAAAGAAGACCTGTCCAGGTTTTTGGGGTGACGAGGAGGATGGGGGTTGGGCCAGCGCGTCCTTCGCTCACGTTCCTGTCTGAATCTTTCTGGGACGCTGCGGCCACGGCCATCAATAGCACGCAAGGAGGCGTGTTGCACGTGGACCGTCAGATCCGCTCATGTACAGGTGTCCCTTCAGAGAGTGGCCAGCCTGAAGGATTCCACCCCAGTCTGTATCCGTGCCAACACCAGGTCCTCCAACACTTCTCACCTCACCTAACACCACCCCCGCTCCCCACCCCCTCCAAATAACTTGCACCCATCATCACTCCATTCATAAGTTGGCCTCTTCTGATGTCAACTGGCTATTTGAATACTTGGAGCATCACTCATCAGTCTTCAATCTCAAGCATGCTCCTGATGGATCTGGATTGGGTATATTACCAACACCACCCTCTTCCCAATCAAGGTTGAATTTATTTTCACTCTTACACAGGGGAATGGTTGCAGGACCCTGCACTGGCGCTGTACACCTGGCCATTCTAGCTTGGTACTGTCTCTCCTTACCTCCCTGTTGAAGACAGTGGTAAAGAGGGTTGCAGTCATGAACCTGGCTGAGGATATGAAGCGTTTAAAAGCCAGAGTCAACGCCAGTGACTTGCATGGAGTCGACAGCATAGAAATGGGTGTGTGCTGGTGTTTGTGTTCTCTGTGGACTACCTCTCTCTCATTCTCTTAATCTCAACACTACAAAAGATGTTCAACCACTCCAACTCGAGGGAATCAGTGTCTGGATCTATATGTTTCTGCTGTGTTCTCGATTGTAGGAAATTCATAAGGAACTTCTGCTGATCCTGTAACAACCAGTCAGCTGAGAATCCTTCTGGGGCATGGACAAAATGTCAGCTGCTGTTTCCTGGTGCTTCTGAAAGTGAATTAAATAGTTTTCTGGGAGCTTTTTTGTCAGGCTGTTTTTCTCTTCCACGATTCCTTGTCCACGTGCAGTTTAATTGAATTTAGCAAAACGTAAAAGTACATTTCTGCTACTATGCTGTTTGTAATTTGTGAGCACGTTATTGGGGCATTTGATTCCAGCCGTGATACCTCAGTCCCACTGGCTGGGGGTTAAGGCGTTAAAATTATTTAGTCATTGTTTACTTGGTCTTCAGTAGAGCTTTTGACAAGGTTCCGCATGGTAAAGATATATCATATGGGATTCAGGGGCAGCTTGCCAACTAGCTACAAAATTGGCTTCACAGTAGGACACAGTAATTGTGGAGGGTTGTTTTAGCACTGGAGCCCTGTCACCAACAGTGCTGGGTTCTCTTGTTTATTATTTTATGTGGATGACAATATAGGGGGCATGGTCAGTAAGTTTGCTGATTACACCAAAATTGGTGGTATTGTGGACAGTGAAGAAGATTATCGAGGATGACCGAGATCTTGATTAGTTAGGTCAACGGGCCGAAGAATGGCAAATGGATTTTAATTTGGATAAATGTGAGATCTTGCATTTTGGTAAAACAAACAAGGTCACACTTTCACAATAAATGGGAGAGTGGTCAAACAGTCGTTAAGAAAGCATTTAGCACATGTGCTTTCATTGCTCAGACCTTTTGAGTATAAGAGTTGGAACATTCTGTTGGTGACACCTCTTCTGGAGTACTGTATCCAGCTCTGGTCCCCTCTCGAGGAAGGATATTATTAAGCTGGAGGGGGTTCAGAAGAGATTTTCCAGGATGTTGACGGAAATGGAGGGTTTGAGTTATAAGGAGGGGCTGGATAGACTGGGACTGTTTTCACTGGAGTGTGGATGATTGAGAGGTGACCTTTTCAGAGGATTATGAAATAATAAGGGGTATTGATAAGGCGAATAGCAAATGTCTTTTTCCCAAGGTAGGGGGTTTCAAGACTAGGAGTCATAGTAAGGTGAGAAAAGAAATGATTTTAAAGACGACAATTTGTAAAAATGGTTGGTGTGTGGAATAAATTTGCAGAGGAATGGTGGATGTGGGTGCAGTTAGAATGTTTAAAAGACATTAAGTTTATGAATAAGAAATGTTTGGAGGGACATAAGTCAAGTTGCGCTAGTTGACTTTGGGATTATGGTCAGCATAGACTGGTTTGACTAAAGGGTCTGTTTCTGTGCTGTATGACTGAGTCTCGAAGGCAGTGGAGAGATTGAGGAAGGGAATGATGAAGCTTAGAGGCGTGACTAGTATTATGAGACTAAAATTGGAGATGATGAAAATCAGGCTGCAGCTATCTCACAGATGGGGGAAGGCACTGAAGGATCTGAAAATCGACATGAGAATTTTAACAGCAAGGTGTCACGATGTTGACCAACAAGTGTAGGAACAGAGGTGAATGGGACTTAAGGGTGAATTAGAATACGTTCAGCAGAGTCGGGGATGATCTTGAATCTCACAGGTTAAAATTTGAGGCAGTGTAGGTGTGAGTTGGAACAGTTGCGGGCTTGCAACTGCAGTAGGGTGTAATATCATCTACTTTGTCATACCAGAGATAACCATGAGCAGCCATTTTCTGTCCCAGCTCATCAGGGCTCCTTCTCTTCCTGTTCCTCCTGGTGCCTCTTCACTGGTACTGCATTTCCAAAGCCCTGCTCTGAACAGCAGAATCTGAGCAGTCAGTTAATGGGGTGAAGGGATGCAAGTTCAAGGGTCAGTGAAATGGAGGAAACTTGAGCTCCTCACCATCTAGTGTGCATGTGGATTCTACTTTACACAAACTTCTTTATCCTTTTCAATTTGAGTTTTATTTTTTTATTAATCATTTTAGAGCCGTTGATACAGGACTTGTGCGGCAAAAGGAAATGACGACAGGTAAACCCAACTAATTGTAGCCATGATTCTCTTCCAATGCAGCTCCTACACGGAGTCAGATTACAGCACTTAAAAATAAAAATGAATAAACTACACTTTTACAAAAAAAAAGTTACACATATGTATGTACACGCGGAGCAATTTTAACCCAACTCTCTGCTCACCTGCCTGTGATGCACTGGGTTAAATTTCCACCTGTTTGTCAGTTTTCTCCACCACCTCCCATTCACTACAAATGAGACGACTTTGCCAGTAAGAATTGGACAGGGTGTTTGGGGGGGATACACATCAGGGTTTCCCTTTGCTGGAGCCATCCTTGGGGAGGGGGATGCGAATGTAGCCAGAGTCTTACAACAACCTCTCCTGCCTTCCCAACCCAACGCTCCCCGTACCTGGAGTCCGCTTCCAATACTTGAGAGTTCGCCAAGAGTGTTTCTTTTGATTCCTGATATGACAGGAAGCGAGCTGGGTGTGTGTTTTTGGGGGGGGGGGGGGGGGGGGAGGAAAGAGCGCAGTGGAGGAGGGAAATGCTGTGGGGGGTCCAAAACACGTAACACTTTGGACCCCACAATAGATTTTCCAGGCAACGTGTGCAAGAAGGAAAAAAGAGAAAACGAGGGAGGCTGGACTGGGTCAGTTAACACCATCCAGGCTTCCCCCCCCCCCCTCCTTGTCCCAGTGAATGCATTCACTGAAACAGCAAAGTCTGGTTGGAAGGATCTGGACTCTCACCCAGACCAGCACAATGACAATTTCTTTAAAAAATATATATATATATAATATTTATATATAAAACTGATTATCAGCCGAGAAACATTGCCACTCCTGAGTGTGAACTCCACCAGGAAGAGTCCCAGTTTGCAGGAGCTTGGGTGAGGGGTGGGGTGCTGCGGGACTTGGTGCAGCCCTCCATCCTAGTGGTTCCTATTAGTTATGTATCACCTTTTGCTTAGTGTCCCTCACAGATTCCCTTTCTCTCTCCCTGTGTGTGTGTGTGTGTTTACCCCACTCATCCCAATGCCCCTGACCCAGCGACCCCACCGTCCTACTCATACTCGGCGATCAGGACCATCATGAGGACCCCGACCAGCAGAGCGACGATCTCCAACAGCGATTGCAGCGGCTTCGAGTCGTCCAGCAGCTCCGGAATCACCGAGACGGTGGCGATGTAGACGAAGCCCCCAGCGGTGAATGGCAGGATCCAGGCGGTGGCAGCCTCGCCGATCCCCTCCGCCATCAGAGAGCAGGCGGTGCCGGCCAGGGCACCCACAGCGGTGATCAGCTGCAGCATCATGGCCTGCGAGAGAGAGGAACACCTATGAGAGGAGTCATTGAGATGTACAGACCCTTCGGTCCATGTCGCTCGTGCCAACCAGATATCCAAACCCAACCTCGTCCCATTTCCCTCTAAAGTTGAGTGTGGGATGCTGGAAAAGCGCAGCATCCCAAGAGCAGGAGAATCAACCTTTTAGGGCATAAGCCCTTCAAGTGACTCCCCTGCTCCTCGGGTGCTGCCTGACCTGCTGTGCTTTTCCAGCATCCCCACTCTCGACTCTGATCTCCAGACCTCACTTTCGCCATACCCCTCTTAAACCCTTCCTATTCATATACCCATCCAGATGCCTTTTAAATGTTGTAATTGTACCAGCTTCCTCTGGCTGCTCATTCCATACACGCACCATCCTCTGCGTGAACAACAAAAAAAAAGTTAGAGCCAATCTTTGGTGCAATTGTCCACATTGATCCAAATTAAACCAGTCGCATCATTCCTGCGCTTGACCCATTTCCCTCCAAACAGTTTTCATTCCTGAACTTACCCAAATGTCTTTTAAATGTTATCACGGTACCTGCACCCACCACTTCCTCAGGAAGTTTGTTCCACACACGAACCACCCTGTTTAATAAAGAAAATTACCCCTCTTGTCTTTTTTTTGAAAAAAAGATCTTTCTCCTCTCACTTTAAACACTAGTCTTGAAATCCCTGGGGAAAAGCCACCAGCCCTTTACTCAAACTTTTATCAATTATCGGTTTGACCCGAACTGGGTGGCTCAGTGGTTAACACTGCTGCCTCACGGCACCAGGGAGCCGGGTTCGATTCCCCAGCCGGATTTCAAAAGGAACATGTGAAAAATGTGGGAAGCCTCACCAGCGTGCCTGCGTTCCAGCAACCATTCAAGATCTGGTCTACCCAGGGAAGTTTCACCGAGATTGCACCGTGGGTGAGGTGATTCCAGCTCGGGGGGAGAGACTGGGGAACCTGGAGTTCTGCTCAACGCAGAGAGGACCGAGGGGAGATTTAAAAGCGTACAGAGTTACGAGGGGCTGCAATCAAACCACCAAGGAGCAACCACGCTCAGTGCCAGAAAAACAAAGGGTCACAGATTACAAGCAACTGGCAAAAGAACTGGGGGGAGGGAATGTGAGAAAATGTTACTTTTAAAAGCAGGGGGCCATGGTCGGACACCCACCAACTTGAAAAGACGGTGGAAGCAGATTCAATGGGAACGTACAACAGTGGATTCCCCACAGTGGGGCCCACACTTGAGTCAGGACCTAGAGCTTGGACATTGGAGGAGACAGAGTGAATCAGATCGTTCTGCACCAAGGAATCCTCAGCCAAGGGCTGGCACCCCAGAGAAAGCATGACAATAAATCGGCCTGTCTCCTTGTCATTCACTTACACACACACACACCTCAGGCAGCATCAACAAAAAGAAAACAGTAGAGTTAAATGGACAGAAGTCTTAGAGGGGCCTGAACAAGGTCGGCTGATGGGAGCAATGTGACAGAACTGCGCAAGGAGTCTCGTGAGGCTCATTGTGATGGCCAGAAGAATCCCCCGAGAATTGTAATTATGTTCTGGGCACTGAGGACGAGGTTCTCATTAGGTAGAGGTTAGTAAGGGGGATTATTGTTTGTTCATGACCTTATTTACCTTATTCATGAGGAGCTCCCTGCCCTGCCAAACGCATGCCAAGAACTCTCGACACCGAAGGCAGAGCTGGTATCTGACAACTTCAACTGGCGGCTTGCTCACAAGGATCTCCAGGTGAGGCATCGGGCACCAACATCTCAGGCACATTCCTTGGGTGCACGTACCCCCACTCAGAGGCATCGGAGGTGCCAACCTTTAAGTCGTCACATGACACATCTCCGATTCACTCACAGCTTAATTCTGCACCTTCTGGCTGTAACGCTCCAACATGGGCGGTTTGTGCACAGGGAGTTACACAAAGCTCATGGACTGAACCATGCTGCAGGCCCCTGGCTATTCACTTGCTCTCTTGGGCACACAAGGTAATTGTGGGGTTCTGCCAGTCTCTGGTATTTGTAGCCACAAGGGGGAGACAAAGGAGCAGGAAGGCATGGGAGGGGGGGGGGGGGGGGCTGCTGCACAGACTTTAGTCTGATCCCACAGCTTTTACCACCTCAGTCTCTCACTACAGCTCTCATCTCTGCTTCCGTGCTCCTGCCCGTCTCTCACCCACCTTTCCCCATCTCTCCACATCTTTGGGTTCACATTCCCCTGCAGATTTTCTTCCTTACAACCCTCTGCTTCCTCACTTTTCCAGAACTGTTTAATCGTTCAATCTTTCCAATCTCCCTGCACATCTCTTTCTCTCTCAACCCTGAGAGATCTCCCAGAACCTGACTGAAGATCATTCTACCTACTGAACATTATCCTCGATCTCTCTCTGTCCATCACTAGCTCTCTGTTGTTGTTTAGATATTGATGTGGCTGCTCTTCTCTCATTTTCTCCCTGGATTTCTGTCTCTCTCCCTCCATGTCTGTCCTTTTCTCTGTCACTCTGTGGTTTCCCACTTCCTCCCTGCATCTGTCCTTCTGTCTTTAACCCTGGGTTTTTAAAAATTTTATTCTCTCCCACGGCCCTACCCCGTTCCTTCTCTCTTCGGGGTTTTGCTCTGTCCATATCCCTGTTCTTGGTTCCTCCCCAGGTTACCTGTCTCTGTCCTTTTCTCATCTTGCCCTGGAGTTTACACTCTCTCGACTGTTCTGTTTGCCTTGACTTCTCTCTCCTGTCTAGAGTTATGTTTCTCTCTGTCCTTCTTTGTCTCTCTCACTGGGCATTTCTCTCTCTCTCTCTCTTTCTTTCTCTGTCTTTCTGATTCTCTCTCTGAGATATTTCTCTTTGCTCTGTCTTTCCCAAAGTTTCTCTCTCTCCTTTTCTGTATGCACTTCTTTCTCTCCCTCGGCTTTCTCTCTTCTTGGAGGAGGCTGAGGGGTGACCTCAGAAGTTTCTAAAATCATGAGGGGCACAGATAAAGCGAACAACCAAGGTCCTTTCCAAAGGGTGTGGGGGGGGGGGGGGGGGGGGGGGGGGGGGGGGAAGATCCAAAACTGAAGGGTGTAATTTTAAGGTGAGAGGGCAAAAGATTTAAAAGGGACCTGAGGGGCAATGTTTTCACACAGAGGGCAGTTTGTGTATGGAATGAATAGCCAGAGGAAGTGCTAGACGCAGATACAGTTACAGCATTTAAAAGGCATTTGGATATAAATAGGGAAGGTTGAAAGTTATGCACCAAGTGTGGGTAACTGGGACTAGTTTAGTTCGGGAAACTTGGTTGGCATGGACGAGTTTGACCAAAGGGTTTGTTTCCATGCTGTATGATGCTATGACTACCATTAAATACTGGAAGGGGGGAGAAAACGATATTGGAAAAGAGCAGGGAAACGGGACTGGTTGGTAGCTCCTGAGAGTACTTGCAGAATGGCCCAATGAGCTTCTTAGCGTGCTGCATCATTCAACAATTTAGTCACAGAGAAGCGAGGGACTTGGGCAGGTGATCACACTGTTACGTACTGCCTTTTGTTTTGTTTTTCCCGTAAACCCAGAAATGCTATCACACACAACCTCCCCCCCACCAAATTACTGCGATTTTTAAATTTCAAACTGTTCGCCGCCAGCACCAGTAAAACACCCATGTAGCCAAATAAATAACAAACAAAGCCTGTTAAAGGTGATGCAAAAAACCAGTGACAGTGAGGGAGATTGGCAAGGGGCAAAATCAAAATGGAACTGGAGGCGGCGGAAATAAGCACTACAAAACCCCCCCACCCCGCGAAGCCCACCACACACTGTCTAAAGTCAATGAGAGCATTGGAGGGACACTGCATGTCTCTCTCACTCCCGCCCCCCACCATCATGGAGACCCAGACATGAGTGGAACTATGTAAGAAAGATACGTAGTTGGCAGAGATGAATCTCTCCACAGCCCGCTACACATACCTGTTAAGACCAACCTAACCAGGCCCAGGAGCACGGTTGTCTTTATTAAAAAGGAGCCCAGGCAGAGGGGTTTTTGGAAGGAATCCCAGAGACTGGGGCCATGGGTGGCACAGTGGTTAGCACTGCTGCCTCACAGCACCAGGGACCCAGTTTCGATTCCAGCCTCGGGCGACAGTCTGTGTGGAGTTTGCACATTCTCCCAGTGTCTGCATGTTTCCTCCGGGTGCTCCGGTTTCCTCCCACAGTCCAAAGATGTGCAGGTTAGGATGGATTGGCCATGCTAAATTGCCCCATAGTGTTTCGAGATCTGCAGGTTAGGTACATTGGTCAGGGGTAAATGTAGAGTAATAGGGGAAAGGGTCTGGGTGGGATACTCTTCAGAGGGTCAGTGTGGACTTGTTCGGCTGAAGGGCCTGTTTCCACACTGTGGGGATTCTAAGAGTCTCGGCATCTGAAGGCACAGCCACTGACATCGCAGCAATTAAAATCGGTGGGTGGGAAGAGAAGTGGAGGTGGGTGGAAATCGAGGAGTGTAGAGATCTGGGTTGGAACATGCAGTTGGTGGAGATTATCCAGACAATTAGGGAGGGAGATACAAGGCTGCAGGGCAGGGGGGTAACTAATCAGCGAGATGAGAATATTCAAGTCAGGGTTGTGGCTGTCATGTGGGGCCAGCGCTGGTCTACGTCGCAGACCGGGGTTGGGGGGGGAAAAGAACAGGTCTCGTCGTAAGACCGACTCCGGGGGGGGGGGGGGGGGGGGCGACGTTACCCAGCGACACTCACTTTGTGCTTGCTGCAGCCGGACTGCACCAGGATGGCAAAGTCTCCGATCTCGTGTGGTATTTCATGGAGCAGGATGGTGATGGTGGTGATGATGCCCACGTTGGTGCTGACCAGGAATGAGGCGCCAATCGCCAGGCCGTCGGTGAAGTTGTGGGTGAAGTCAGCCGCCAGGTTCAGGTATCCCGCCACTTTGATATCAGAGACTGCGGTAGGTGGGGGGGGGAGGGGGGAGGGGGGGGGGGTGGGGGGGGTGGGGGGGGAGAGAAAGAGAGAGACTCTCTGTGAGACAGTGCTCAGTGGAAAGGCAGTCAGTCCATCCCCATGTCTCAGACAGAGGTGTGGCCCCTGCACAGACCTGCTGTGTTCCCCCGTGCGGCATATCTCCCGGCAGATCCTGGTGACACTGTTGGAGGGATTCACAACTTGGGGACATGGGGAGGGGCACCACAAGACCACGACACATTTCCCACCTGCAGGAGTGGGCATCCAGCCCCACACACCTCCAACCCTGCTCACCGCAAGCCCCGCCCAGCCACAGCCCTGCCCCTTCCTCACCTCCAGCCCTGCCCACTGCTGCGCCCAGCCTCCTCCAACCCCACCCGGCAGGAGCGCCACCCACCTCCAACCATGTCCCCAGCCCTGCCCACCCACCTCACCCCCCAAGCCCCGCGCCCACTCCCAACCCTGCCCACCCTGAGCCCCACCCACCTCCAACCCCACCCACTCTTAGCCCCACCCACCTCCAACTACACCCCCAGACCCCACCCACCCCAAGCCCCATCCACCCTAGAGTCTGGGGCGATGAGGGGGGGGGGTTCATGGTACTCACCCTGTCCCGGTGACTTGGCAGCTTCGCTCTTGGCGCGGGGGTTTTCAGGTTTCCGGCGCCTGCTGCCCGCCCTCGG
This sequence comes from Chiloscyllium punctatum, assembly GCF_047496795.1. Taxonomy (NCBI): domain Eukaryota; kingdom Metazoa; phylum Chordata; class Chondrichthyes; order Orectolobiformes; family Hemiscylliidae; genus Chiloscyllium; species Chiloscyllium punctatum. Next base: position 37,201,072 of record NC_092768.1, read on the forward strand.
TTCACCATGTTTGTTGTTGTCCTTCTCCTCCTCCTCGGAGCTCTCCTTTACCTTCGGAGCAGCAGCTGGAGGATCAGAAAGAGAGAGGGTCAAAGGCTGAGAGCCCCAGCATCTGAGCGCCTCCCGATCAGGGGGTTAGATACAGAGTAAAGCTCCCTCTACACTGTCCCCCATCAAACACTCCCAGGACAGGGCCAGCACGGGTTTAGATACAGAGTAAAGTTCCCTCTACACTGTTCCCCATCAAACACTCCCAGGACAGGGCCAGCATGGAATTAGATACAGAGTAAAGCTCTCTCTGCATAGTCCCCATCAAACAGTCCCAGCATCAGGACAGCACGGGGTTAGATATAGTTAGAGGGATCTCTACTCTTAAAATGAATGTAACGATTTCTCAAGCTGTCTCCATCAAACAGTTCGAGGACAGGTACAGCATGGAGTTAGATACAAAGTAAATCTCCTTTTACAGCGTTCAATCTAACACCATTAGGGTATTGTTGGCACAGACACTTTAGTTGCACTCCACTCCCCTACCCCTCTATATCCAGTAGCCAGCTGTACCCCGACTTCCCAGTAATCTGGGGAATTTTCAAATGGACCTTGATCAGGTGGGCCAATGGGCTGAGGTGTGGCAGATGGGAGTTTGACTTAGTTCAATGCAAGGTGTTGCAATTTGGTCAGGCAAACCAGGGCAGGATTTACAGTTAGGAAAAGGGCCCTGGGGAGTGGTGCTGAACAAAGAGAACTGGGTGCAGGTGCATAGTTCCTTAAAAGTGGGGTCATCGGTAGATAGAGTGGTGAAGGCGTTTGGTACACTTGCCTTTATTGGTCAGTTCATTGCATGTAGGAGTTAGGAGTTCATGTTGCAGCTGTATAGGGCATTGGTGAGGCCACTTTTGGAACGCAGCATTCAAATCTGCTCTCCTTGCTTTGGAAGGATGCTGTTAAACTTGAGAGGGTGCAGAAAATATTTACAACAATGTTGCCAGGGTTGGGGGGGTTTGAGCTACAGTGAGAGGCTGAATAAGCACAGGACTTTTTCACGCTGGAGTGTCAGAGGCACAGGGACGATCTTATTGAGGTTTATAAAATCATGACGGGCAGGGATAAGGTGAATAGCCAAAACTAGATGATGTAGGTTTAAAGTGAGGGGGCGGGGGCAAGATTTTAAAAGGACCAGAGGGACAACCTTTCACGCAGAGGGTGGTACGTGTACGGAATGAGCTGCCAGAGGAAGTGACGGAGGCTGGTGCAGTTACAGCATTTAAAACGCATCTGGATGGGTATGTGAATAGGAAGCGTTTGGAGGGATAGGGGCCAAATGCTGGGAAATGGAACTAGACTAATGGAGGGTATCTGGTTGGCATGAAAAGGTTGAACCGATGGGGCTGTTTGCGTATTGACTCTATCGGCAACTAACATTTTCCAGTTCTAGCCAAGTGCCACGTAACAGAAACAACCTGCCTGGAATGTTTGGAATGAAACTGGAACTCAAAAGAATGGAGGTGATCTTCTTCAAACGAGAGAGGGGGTTTCCCTTCATGGGGAAATCTAGACCCAAGGTCACAGTCCCAAAATAAGGGGTCAGCATGAAATGAGCGATATTCCCTTTTTGTTTCAAATCTTCTGCCTCTCTCTCTCAACTGCACGAGGTCCACATGCAGTTGCAAGTTTGAAAACTGCAGCCACGCAGCTTGGAGGGATCCGGGCCAAATGCTGGGAAATGGAACTGCAGTCCCAACCAAACTTGTCCTGGAACGTTATTCATGTCGTTCAGCCCTTTCGCAGTTTATACAGTTGCAGGGTTTGAGCTACAGGGAAGAGGCCGAACAGGCTGGGGCTGTTTTCCCTGAAATGTCGGAGGCTGAGGGGTGACCTTATGGAGGTTTATAAAATCATGAGGGGCATGGATAGGATAAATAGACAAGGTCTTTTCCCTGGGGTCGGGGAGTCCAAAACACAAGGGCATAGGTGTTTAGGGTGAGAGGGGAAAAATATAAAATGGACTTAAGGGCAACAATTTCATGTAGAGGGTGGTATGTGTATGGAATGAGCTGCCAGAGGATGTGGTGGAGGCTGGTACAATTACAGCTTTGAAAAGGCATCTGGACGGGTATATGAATAGAAAGGGTTTAGCGGGAAATGGGCCAATTGCTGGCAAACAGGACGAGATTAGGTTAGGATATCTGATCAGCTTGGATGAGTGGGGCCGAATGGGCTGTTTCCGTGCTGTATATCTCTATGACTGAGGCAGAAACACAGATAAGGAGCAGCCAAGCCACCGACGACTTAGTGCGGACACCATTGGGACGAGTAAACCAGAAGGTCAGGCTAATGCCCCTGGGGAACGCAGAGTCCAGTCTCGTCATGGTGACCAAAGTGATGCAAGTTTGATTGACACAACTGAACGCGGCCGCCGCAGCCGGAGTGATTCGCAGCCACCACCGGCTCTAGGTGACTCCAGACCCACAGCAACGTGAAACGGTTCAGCCGGCCACTCGGTTCGAGGGCCGTGACAGATGGGGCAGCAAGCGCGGAAGACTCAGAGCACATGGCGGTTTCTCCAGAGTTCAACCCCTCTCCTTCCAGCTCTGCAACCCCTGACGCGACAAAAGGGGTAGCCGACGAGGCCCCTCCGCCCACCCGGATGGCGAACACCGTCCCCAACGCACCGTGAGAATGACCGTGACCGTGACCCCCTTTCACGTGACGCACAAACTTCTCCACCACGAGGAAGGCGATGATCCCACCGAGGACCCAGAGGCCGACAGACATCACGTGGGAGTGATCGTGGCCGTGGCTGTCACCTGCAGAGGGGAGTCGGGGTGAGGAAGAAGTACAGAGATTGTCAGCAACTTCGTCCATGAAAAATCCAGCAATCAGACCGAGGCCCTACACCACATGCAGACAGAGACAGAAATTACCGGCAGTACAGAGCAGAGAGAGCTCTGCATTGTAGTGGTGGGGAGGGAGGTGGGGGGGAGAATGTGTATGTAGGTGGAGGGGTGGGTGGGTGTGGGGAATGCGCGGGTGTGAGTGTGGGTGGGGGATGCTGGGCAAACAGTGCCTGTGTGGGGGGGGGGGATGTGCGCGCGTGTTTCCGTTTGTGTGTGTGTGCGCGCTTGTGCGTGTCTGTCTGGGGGTTGGGGGTCTGTGGGGGTGTGAGTGCGCGGTGGACATAGGCCTCATGGATATGCCACCACAGATCCACGCAACGCTGTGGGGACCTGAGTTCAAATCCCACCCCGGCAGACAGTGGAATTTCAACTCAATAAAGTATGTGGAATTTGAAGTCTAATGATGACCGTGAAACCACTGTCAATCATCATCAATGCAGTGCACCTATTGTCAGTACACATTGCCCTCAATTTACATCGATGGGGAAGGGATTTAGCTATTCGCGGATGACCTTTTGGGAAGGAAATCTCAAATCCGTAATTAAACCGGACAAACTGCTTGGCACCAAACGAAGCAATTGGAAACATCAGTCTCAGCCGTGTCCACCCTGCAAAGTCCTTATTACCATCTGGTGGGAAAAAGGTGGGAGAATTCTCTCACTGACTGGTCCCGCAATTGCCCATCATCATCATATATTCGGGGGGGGGAAGAGAGGGGGTGGGAAGGGGGTTGGGGATGGAGGGGGGTGAGGGGGGTTGTATGGGGCGTCGGCAACATCGGCAGCATCACTGACTGACTGAACTGGTCGGGTCCTAAAGGACTTTGCTGGACTGGGTCCACGGCAGGTACGGAAGGAATCAGCAAGAGGGAAAACCATATCTATCTTCCCCAATCTGACCACAGATGGATCTGTTATAAGGACTACACTTACTTAGAAACATAAACTAGAATATGTGAGATTGGAATATTTCTTGCTTTTCGGTGACTTGAAGGAAAACTGGAACTTTCTGGTCATTTACTGGGGACACACGAGCACATAACGTTGCTGAAGGCTGGCGCCTGACACTTTCCTATTGGCACCAAGTGCAGTTGTCAAGGGAAGTAAACTGTCTAGTGACAGGTTTTGAGCAGGTTTCAAGTACCAGGCTGGCACTGAACTGAGGAGCGAGAAAGCAGTTACAAGGCAGATGTCCATTCAGTCAGATTCTGCCCTCTCTTCTTTTACATTGGAAAAGGAACAACAAAGATTTTGCAAATAAATCAAAAAAACAAAGAAAACTCATAACACAGGCCAAGCCCGAAGTTCACGAGGCTACCAGGAGATGACAGTGCTCCGATGAGGAGAGATTGGGCCTGTATTCACGAGAGTTTACAAAAATAGAACATTGACCAGAATGAAATGTTCCCAAATTGTAACAGGGCTGGACAGAATAGACACCGGGAGGATGTCTTACAAGGCGCCTACAACCACGGGTCACAGACTCCGAAGATGCGGGTAGGCCACTGAAGAAATATGAGCCTGTGAAATTCACCAGGTTTTGGATTATTGAAGGCTTCAAATGGAATGGGTTGAGTGCGGGAATGTGACATTGAGCCAAAGTTTAGCCATAATCAGAGTAAACGGTGAAGCAGGTACAACCGGCTGAACAGCCAACTTCAGCTCCAGTGTCTACACTTCCAACTCAGCGGCGACGGAGCGCCGCGGCGACAGAGGGTCAGTACTGAGGGAGTGCCGCATTGTCAGAGGGTCAGTACTGAGGGAGTGCCGCATTGTCAGAGGATCAGTGCTGCACTGTCACAGGGTCCGTACAGAGTGAGTACCGCACCTTCAGAAGTACACTGTAGTGCTGTTGCTGTCTTACCTCGATGTGAGTGCCCATGGTCGAGATTCAGATTCTCTAAGCGTCTGTGAGATGGATCAGAAGCCTCATTGTGAGAATGTGGATCTATGTGAAAAGAAGCGTTGACCTTTCAAAACAAACCTCTGACCCCCACCTTGCAGCACCTTGTGGTGCCATTCCTCCATGCACCCGAGACTCGAGTTCCACTCAGCCAGCCTCCCTTCAAGCAGCTGGTCATCTACTCACCTTTCACTCCCATTGGCCCCTTCACTCTCCCCAAGACCCCACTTCCCTTGCCCTCTTGCCACTATCCCTTCACCTCCACTTTCCCACAATTCACTGCCCACATCCCAATGCCCTTTCCGGCAATGCCAGTTGTATTTGCATGCAGTTTTCCTGGCCACTTGAGGGTCACATAGAGAACTTTGCAGATAAGGACTGCAGACTTCCTTCCACCGTTTCTTTTTAAAAGGACAGCCACAGGGTGGCTCGGTGGCTCAGTGATTAGCACAGCTACCTCACAGCAACAGAGACCTGGGTTCAATTCCACCCTCAGGTGACTGTCTGTGTGGAGATTGCATATTCTCCCCTTGTCTGAGAGAATCTCCTCCGGGTGCTCCAGTTTCCTCCCACAGTCCAACGGTGTGCAGGTTAGGTTGGATTGGCCATGGGAAATTGTCCCGTAGAGTCCAACGATGTGCAGGTTAGGGTGGATTGGCCATGGGAAATTGTCCCGTAGAGTCCAACGATGTGCAGGTTAGGGTGGATTGGCCATGGGAAATGCAGGGTTACAGGGATAGGTTGTGGGTGGGATGCTCTTCCGACGGTTGGTGTTGACTTGATGGGCTGAATGGCCTGCTTCCACTCTGAAGGGATTCTATGAACACTCAATGACCTGTGTACATTCAACACTTTGGAGAGGAGCTAACAATTTTGCTGAACAGATTTAAACTCCACCAGCCGTGGAGACGCTACAGACACAACAACTACAATTTTATTACAAAACAAGAACTCTTGGCCTTGGACTCTCACTCGCTGAACATTGTCATGAAGAGAAACGAGATGATCGAGCAGCCCGGCCAAGGGATACCGCAGCTGCTACGGGACGTGTGGGAGGTCGCACAGGAACATTTCACCAGTCTTCCTCCTCCCTGCACCCGCCCACCCGGCCTCAAAGACAGCGCTCCCAGATCGGACAGAGTCCGGGTCTGATGACTGTCCCCTGCCCTCAGCTCTCGACATCACTTTTTCACTTCCTGGAGTTCAGAAACAGCTCACACTGACTCAAAGAGCGCTCTGCCCTCGAATGTGACCAAATAGCGTTAGCCCAATATCTCGCCTCCTCCGCTCTCCCCAAGAGGCCACTCTGCCTCGCCGTGACCCCTCTCCCCTCATCTCCCCACCCACCCATCGTCATTGTCACCACTTTGTATCAGCCCCACCCCACCTCCCACTCGGGTTCCCCCTGCCCAGTGCCCAATCCAGCCTGCAAACCACTGTCTCCTGTCCCACAACTTGCATTTCAGTACGCCTTAGCCACATTACTACCCACCTGACCCCAAAGCATGCCATCGCTACCACCACCACCACCACCCTCCCCCCACCCCCCCACCAATGCTCATTTCCATCCCACTGAAATTTTCTCCCCTCCCTGTGAAACGGCCTTTCCCCCCCCGTCCCCTTCTCCGGCCTGCACTCAGTCCAGTCCCCACCTTTCGCTGCCTCCCAGTGCCCACTAACCATCAGAGAGTCCACACAGTCCCTACAGTGCGGAAGTAGGCCCTTCGGCCCAACAAGTCCACACCAGCCCAGACCCATTCCCCCCACCCTACATTTACCCCTGACCATGCACATAACTTACACATCACTGAACACTGTGGGAGGAAACTGGAGCACCCGGAGACTCTCTCAGACACAGGGAGAACGTGCAAACTCCACACAGGCAGTCACCTGAGGGTGGGAATCGAACCTGGGTACCTGGCGCTGAGGCAGCAGCGCTAACCACTGAGCCACCGTGCCACCCCCAAACCGCACCACTAACCCACACAGTTACTCACCGAGCGCATGGGGGATGAGATGGAGGAAGGCATCTCCGAGGAGTCCACCCGATGCGAAGCTCAGCAGGACCTTGAGGAGGCTCTTGTGTTTGGAGGTGTTCGACTCGACAGGGATGAAGAACAGGATGAGGAAAGGGGCGGCACTGATCAATATGGTCGCTCCAATAGCCTGCCGGACACAGACACGGTCACTTACAATCACAAGACTATTATCATCACGTCCCACAGCTCCCCATCTGCTTTAGCAAACTGCTGCCATAAAGTGCCTCACTGGGCAACCACTGCGTCAGAAGGTTGTGATCTGAAATCTCACTCCAAACACTTAATTCAAAAATAGCGTTTCAGGGCAGCAGAAAGGGAGCGCCGCACCATCCAGGGGGTCAGCGCCACAGCAACGCCATACCATCTGGGGGTCAGTGCTGAGGCAGCACCGCACCGACCAGGGGTCAGTGCCGCACCGTCTGGGGGTCAGCTCCAGGGGAACGCTGCACTGTTGAAGGGATCACTGTTACAGGAATGCTGCATCATCAAAGTTTTAAGTTGATGTACCATTGTCATCCCAGCAGAACAGAGAACAGTCTCACCAAGCAGTCTGGATTGATCTCAAACATCGTACAGTGTGATCCGGTTTGAGAGATCCATGTCTGGTGCTGGGAACACAAACTCATACTTCACTGGATCAGTATTCCAGCAGTGAGGTCACAGACACACCCCCATCTGTGAGGTCACAGACACACCCCCATCTGTGAGGTCACAGACACCCCGCTCAACTGTGAGGTCACAGACCACCCGCTGCAAGGAGATGAGGCACTGTGAGGTCACAGACACCCCGCTGTGAGGTCACAGACACCCCGCTGTGGGGTGACGGGGCACTGTGAGGTCACAAAACCCCTCCCGCCGCGAGGTCATGGTCCTCCCTGCTATGAGGTCACAGACACCCCGTTGTGAGGCGATGGAGAACTGTAAGTCACAGACACTCCACTGTGAAGTGACAGGGCATTGTTTGGTCACAGACATGGCGCCATGTGGCGGCAGGACGCTGTGACATCACGGGGCTTTGCAAGGTCACAGCATGTCTGCTGTGTTCTGCAGCTTTCAACAACAAGAGGTAAGAACAAATAAATACCTCCCACTTTGAAAAAAACTTAACTTCCTTCTCTGTCAGTTACCAATATACGTTTATAATCTGACTCAATGCTGATTTCCACCCAGACAATCTTGATGATGTAACAGCAAAGAATAATTCTGTCCAAAACAGCTGCCTTGATTCCACCAGTGGGAAACAAACCATCAGGGCCACTACTGATCGGCTCGTTCCAAAGCTGTTCCGATCTGGATGATTCCTGGTGTTGTCCCATTGCCTCCCAGATACGTTAGCTGGTCTACTGATCAGCAGCTACATAATATTTTGCACAGAAGCTCACCAAACTTGGTGAAAAACACGCTAGGGATTTGGAAATTTATTTGACATCGGCACAGGAGCCAAGTACAAAAGCCAACTAAGTCACAGACTTTGACTGGATTTAAATGCAACACAACTGACCTTTCCAAATGTTGTAAAAGAGAAAACATGGTGCAGCATGAGAGACACTTAGGGAGTCTGTCCACAGGTCATAAAAATGTCAAGGATAGCTACAGAAATAATAAGACAGACTGATGAAATGCTGGTGTTTGTATTGAGAGCACAAGTGGGGTAGAGGTTATACATACAAACAGAAAATGCTGGCGGAACTCAGTAGGCATGACAGCACTTATGGACAGAGAAGCAGAGCTAACATTTCAAGTCCAATAGGACTCTTCTTTGGAACTGAAAGAGACTGGAAAATAATGTTTTTTTTAACGTTACCTACAAAGTGGGGAGGAGGAGCAAGTGGAACAGATGGTGTGAGTGCCCAGAACCAAAGATAAGTAAGTGTCGTACTGGCATTAAAGGAGTGATAGAGATGGAAAATAGGCGTGAATGACAGACTTGAAATAACGAATTCAAGTTAGCTGTGCTGGCAGCAAAGCCAACAAAACACAAACAACATGCAGTGTGCGGTGGGGAATCAGAATGAAGGACATCGTTTATGCCCTGAAATTGATGAAATCACTGTCATAGTCTCTGGGACTATCAAGTGCCTCAATGGAAAATGAGGTGCGGTTTCTCCAGCTCACGTTGCGTTTCACAGCAGCAGACCAAGGTCAGAAATGTTGGAATGGGAGTAAACCAGTTTATGGAAATAGGGAGAACTAGCCATTTGGATACAGGACTGGCTCCAAGGTAGAAGACAGAGGGTGGTGGAGGAGGGTTGTTTTTCAGACTGGAGGCCTGTGCCCAGTGGAGTGCCACAAGGATCGGTGTTGAGTCCTCTACTTTTCATCATTCATATAAATGATTTGGATGTGAGCATAAGAGGTACAGTTAGCAAGTTTGCAGATGACACCAAAATTGGAGGTGTAGTGGACAGTGAAGAAGGTTACCTCGAATTACAACAGGATCTTGATCAGATGGGACGATGGGCTGAGAAGTGGCAGATGGAGTTTAATTCAGATAAATGTGAGGCGCTGCAATTTGGGGAAACAAATCAAAGCAGGACTTATACCCTTAATGGTAAGAGCCTCGGGAGTGTTGCTCGACAAAGAGACCTTGGAGTGCAGGTTCATAGCTCCTTGAAAGTGGAGTCGCAGGTGGATAGGATAGTGAAGGAGGCATTTGGTATGCTTTCCTTTATCAATGTATTGAGTACAGAAGTTGGGAGGTTTTTTTTTGCGGCTATACAGTTAGACCATTGTTGGAATATTGCGTGCAATTCTGGTCTTCTTCCTATCGGAAAGATGTTGTGAAACTTGAAAGGGTTCAGAAAAGATTTACAAAGATGTTGCCAGGGTTGGGGTATTTGAGCTATAGGGAGAGGTTGAACAGGCTGGTACAATTGCAGCATTTAAGAGGCATTTGGATGGATGTATGAATAGGAAGGGTTTGGAGAGATATGGGCCAAGTGCTGGCAGGTGGGACTAGATTGGGTTAGGATATCTGGTCAGCAAGGACGGGTTGGACCAAAGGGTCTGTTTCTGTTCTGTACATCTCTATGACTAGTCCCTGGAAGGTCAGGGTAGGTGTCACGTCACAGCCGCACAAACAATGAGAAAGATTGCACTTGGAGTATGGAGGCAGTTTAGATTAGATTAAATTACTTACAGTGTGGAAACAATCCCTTCGGCCCAACAAGTCCACACCAACCCGCCGAAGCGCAACCCACCCACACCCCTACATTTACCCCTTACCTAACACTACAGGCAATTTAACAAGGCCAATTCACCTGACCTGCACATCTTTGGACTGTGGGAGGAAACCGGAGCACCCGGAGGAAATCCACGCAGACATAGGGAGAACGTGCAAACTCCACACAGTCAGTCGCCCGAGGCGGGAATTGAACCCGGGTCTCTGGCGCTGTGAGGCAGCAGTGCTAGCCACCGTGCCACCGTGCCGCCCACGGTTCTCTGGGCACCATATCTTCAGAGAAGATATACTGAATGAGCCGCGCATTGAAATGCCAGGATGATACCTGGGCTCTGATGGATGATCTGAGATTATACAAAGTAGGGCTGCATGCCTGGAATCCAGGAGATTTTATGGAGTGATTGGATTAATGGTTTCAAGCCATTAAAGGACTGCAATGAGATGTTTGCTGATCAACATGGACTTGATTGGCCTCCTTCCATGTTATTAAAACTCTAAAACTGATGAGGGCGGATGGAGAGAAATTAAGAACGACAGGGAGCCTACGACAGGGTGGCATGGTCCAACGCAAGGTAGAGTATCAGGCGAGAGACTAGAAAACATTCCTGCATGCAAAACCGGCCACAATTTCAGCACACTCTTTCTTTTGCAAATGGCAATCGCTGCTGGGTCACTTGGTAATTTTGTTTAAACCTGGGATTGATGGATCTTTGCTGACCAAGGACATTAACAGATATAAGGCAGATGTACAGAGTTGGAACACAGACCAGCCACAACTTCAGTACATATCAGAATAGGATGGAGGGACTAAGCGCCCAAGGCCAGTGCATGGGGTTGATGGATTAACCTAAATGATGACTGCAATGGAACTAAGCCAGCAGACTGGTCACACAGAAGGGGGTTCGACGGGCAGGACAAAGGCACCAACCTGCAACCACAGTTGAAACGGGTTAGACGACGCCTCAGCCCCGAGTTCTGGCGTCTCTGACGCTGCAGCACGCGTCCAGCGACTCTTTCCTTCGTGCTCCTGCTGTTGGGAGTGTGCTGGATGATCATGCGGATAGGAGTGGCCAGTGAGGTCATCATAATCGTGGGAGTGGCCGTGATGACTGTGGTGGTCGTGGGCGTGCCCGTGATGGTCGTGGGCGTGCCCGTGCCCGTGATGGTCCTGAGCGTGCCTGTGATGGTCGTGAGCGTGCCCGTGCCCATGATGGTCGTGGGTGTGCCCGTGATGGTCGTGCCCGTGATGGTCATGACCGTGCCCGTGATGGTCATGCGAGTGGCCATCATACACGTCAAACTGGGAAGCTCCATCACTTGCCACTTTCTGAAGCACCAGTCCACAGCAGAAGAGATGAACGAGCAGGAAGGGAAGGCCCTTGGGCTGCTGCGGTTTTTGCGAGGCAGCCATTTTATCCGCGGTTTACTTTCCCTCCTCCCTGTGCAAAGGCTGGACAACGCACTGTAAGTCAGAAGAACAACAGAAAACCGTCAGCCATGGACGTCAGCGAGTGTTACAAAACTGACCGGTGCTCCCTGCCCCGTCAACACGAAGGTTAGGAGGAAGACTTCACTCACGAGCTTTCGGAAGAGGAGCTGGAGGAGCCCCTGCACCCATCATGACTGACCTTCTGCTTCAAACTAATCTTCCTTTACTGTCTCCACATCCCCTAAATACCCAAGCAATTCCTCAGTGCCTGGACATCCTCAATCCCCCTGTGGTGGGAAATTCCAAAGATTCCCCACCCTTCCCTCCTCAGTCTTAAATTATCTTCAGACTGTGAAACCCCTCCAACCTGAGGCAAGGTTGGGTGGGGGGGTGGAGGTGGTTGGAAAGTAGTGGAAAGAGAGAGGTACAATTTCAACGCCCACGGTGTCCAAACCCTTTCGAAATCCTGTACATTTCAATGCAGTCACCTCACAATCCTCAGCCCCTCCAATGAATTGGATCTCCAGACTCTTCAAGCACTCCCATGCAGGGAATTCCCCTCATCCCCGAAGCCAGTCCAGGGAATCTTTGCTGCGCTCCCTGTCATGCAGGCACATCCTTCCCGCGATAAGGAGGTAGAAACTGACCCAATACCCAGTGGTAGCCGTCGAAGGAAGGCTTCTGCAACCTTACGCGCCCGATCCCTTCGCAAGCGAAGCTGACTTGAAGTTCTCCCTCCCCGATTACTCACGGCGTCTGCAGCCCAACCTTCTGCGTATCCCACAGAGAGAAAAAAAAAAGATGCTCCCAGAGTGCCAACTTTTCCCAAACCGTCATGGTCATGCTTTCCCTAAATTCTGTTCTGACCGAAGCGAAACACTTCCGACTTCCGCCTCCACTTCCAACACCTTCGCTCACATGCTCCCTCCACGGTCTCTACATCCTCCTTGCCATTTGCTCCCCACCCACCCACCGTCCCTGGCTAGCTGTACAACCATTGGCAAACCTGGATTCACAGCCGCACTGCCAGCTGTAAAGGGGAGTCTGAGCAGGGCTGCAAGGCACCTTTTTCAAAGGCAAAAGACGCAAGTGACACCCCTGTATCGTCCCATGCCTCACCCCCAAGCGCGACGTCAGAGCGTTCCATCGCCATAGATACGTTTACTGTCGGAATGCAAGACTCAGAATCCTGAAGCTCGGGTGCCCATTGGGAAGCATGGGGCCCAGTCACTAACAGTAACTCTGCAGCCACCCCGCCCCAACCCATTCAAACACGAGGGTGACGAGGGTCACAGGGCCTTTCACTCTGTGGAGCTGATATGCCAGCCTTCGGTGCAGCAACTCAGTCAGCCCCATTCCGCAAGATGCAGGAGCACAAAGTAGGTCTGCTCTGCAGTCCGAGGAGATCGTGGCTGATGGGACGATCCTCAATTCCACTTCTCTGCCTTTCCCCCATAAACCTCGATTCACTTCCTGATGAAAAGAATCTCTCTCAGCTTTCAATATAAGTAATGAACCAGCCTCAATAGGCCTTTGCAATAAAGAATGACGCAGATTCACTACCCTCATAAGAAATTCCTCCTTGCTCCGCACAACAGTAGATGTGATCTATATGGACATCAGTAAGGCGTTCACCAAGGTTCCCCATGGCTAGCAAGGTTAGATCTCATGGAATACAGGGAGAACTAGCCATTTGGAGACAGAACTGGCTCAAAGGTAGAAGACAGAGGGTGGTGGTGGAGGAGGGTTGTTTTTCAGACTGGAGGCCTGTGACCAGGGGAGTGCCACAAGGATCGGTGCTGGGTCCTCTACTTTTCATCATTTTACATAAATGATTTGCATGTGAACATAGGAGATATAGTTGGTAAGTTTGCAGAGGACACCAAAATTAGAGGTATAGTGGACAGCGAAGAGGGTTACCTCAGGTTACAACGGGATCTTGATCAGATGGGCCAATGGACTGAAGTGGCAGATGAAGTTTAATTTAGGTAAATGTGAGGAGCTGCATTTTGGGAAAGCAAATCTCAGCAGGACTTGTACACTGAATGGTAAGGTCCTAGGGAGTGTTGCTGAACAAAGACCTTGGAGTGCAGATTCATAGCTCCTTGAAAGTGGAGTCGCAGGAAGATAGGATAGTGAAGATGGTGTTTGATATGCTTTCCTTTATTGGTCAGATTATTGACTACAGGAGTTGGGAGGTTGTATTGCGCCTATACAAGACATTGATTAGGCCACTGTTGGAATATTGCATGCAATTCTTGTCTCCTTCCTATCAAAAAGATGTTGTGAAAGTTGAAAGGGTTCAGAAAAGATTTACAAGGATGTTGCCAGGGTTGGAGGATCTGAGCTACAGGGAGAGGCTGAACAGGCTGGGACTGTATTCCCTGGAGTGTCGGAGGCTGAGGGGTGACCACATAGAGGTTTATAAAATCATGAGGGGCATGGACAGGATAAATAGACAAAGTCTTTTCCCTGGGGTAGGGGAGTCCAGAACGGGAGGGCATAGGTCAGGGTGAGAGGGGAAAGATATAAAAGAGACCTAAGAGGCATCTTTTTGACGCAGAGGGTAGTAGGTGTATGGAATGAGTTGCCAGAGGATGTGGTGGAGGCTAGTACAATTGCAACATTCAAAAGGCATCTGGATGGGTATATGAATAGGAAGGGTTTGGAGGGATATGGGCCGGGTGCTGGCAGGTGGGGCTATGTTGGGTTGGGAAATCTGGTCAGCGTGGACAAGTTGGATCAAAGGGTCTGTTTCCGTGCTGTACATCTCTATGACTCTCTCTCTATACACGAAACGGATGGGATTCTGTATTCTGAGAATAAAGCCTCTGGTCTTAGACTCTCACCTAAGGACGTAAAACCCCCTCTGCATTTACCCTCTCAAGTCCCCTATGAATCTTATACATTTCAGTAAGATCATTTCTCATTTATCTGAGCTCCAGTTTAGACAGGCTCAACTTACTCAACGTCTCCTCAGAAGAAAATCCCTCCATACCCAGAATGAACCTATTCAACCTTCTCTGGCCTGCATCCAATGTGACTCTATCTTTCCTCAGATAAGACCAAAACTATTCACAATATTCCATGTGTTTTGACTAGTGCCTTAAAACAATTGAGCAAGTCATCTCTATTTTTTACACTCCATTCCCTTTGAAAGCAAGGCCAACATGTCACTCACTTTCCCTATCACTAGGTGGACTCAGATGCTAACGTGTGATTTTGTGATTCCCTTGCTCTTTGCCTGTGGCCCTAGCATTTTGATTTCAATCAGGCACCTATTCAGC